>NW_027490163.1:347419-590361 GCF_050948175.1 Xylocopa sonorina
TACGGGATATACATGACACTTCGCAATGAATATTATATCTTATCATGAAACATAGAAGTGAGATGCGATATCGCTTTCTAAGAAGCATTAGAACTCTATTGCTACGATACGTAGACATCTGCAAAGGCTATTTCCTAGCATGGAAGGGTCGCATTTACATTCTTTTGAAGTGAGTACGAGGTATACATGACACTTCGCAATGGATATTATATCTTATCAAGAATCATAGAGGAAATATGCGATATCGCGTCTTAAGAAGCATTAGAACTCTGTTTTTACGATACGTAGACATCTGCAAACAATATTTCCTAGCAAGGAAGCGTCGCATTTACAATCTTTTGAAGTGAATACGAGATATACATGACACTTCGCAATGAATATTATATCTTATCATGAAACATAGGAATGATGTGCTATATTGCGTTTTGAGAAGCATTAGAACACTATTGCTAATATACGTAGACATCTGCAAACTCTATTTCCTACCATGGAAATGTCCCATTACATTCCATTGAAGTGAATACGAGGTACACATAACATTACACAATGAATATTATATCTTATTACGAAACATAGAAATGAAATACGACATCTCGTTTTCAGAAGCATAAGTACTCTATTGCTGTGATACGTAGACATCTGCAAACGCTATTTCCTAGCAAGGAAGTGTCGCCTTTACATTCTTTTGAAGTGAATACGAGGTATACATGACACTTCGCAATGAATATTATATCTTATCATGAAACATAGAAGTGAGATGCGATATCGCGTTTGAAGAAGCATTAGAACTCTATTGCTACGATACGTAGACATCTGCAAACGCTCTTTCCCAGCATGCAAGTGTCGCATTTACATTCTTTTGAAGTGAGTACGAGGTATACATGACACTTCGCAATGAATATTATATCTTATCAAGAATCATAGAGGAAATATGCGATATCGCGTCTTAAGAAGCATTAGAACTCTGTTTTTACGATACGTAGACATCTGCAAACAATATTTCCTAGCAAGGAAGTGTCGCATTTACAATCTTTTGAAGTGAATACGAGATATACATGACACTTCGCAATGAATATTATATCTTATCATGAAACATAGGAATGAGGTGCTATATTGCGTTTTGAGAAGCATTAGAACACTATTGCTAATATACGTAGACATCTGCAAACTCTATTTCCTACCATGGAAATGTCCCATTACATTCCATTGAAGTGAATACGAGGTATACATAACATTACACAATGAATATTATATCTTATTACGAAACATAGAAATGAAATACGACATCTCGTTTTCAGAAGCATAAGTACTCTATTGCTGTGATACGTAGACATCTGCAAACGCTATTTCCTAGCAAGGAAGTGTCGCCTTTACATTCTTTTGAAGTGAATACGAGGTATACATGACACTTCGCAATGAATATTATATCTTATCATGAAACATAGAAGTGAGATGCGATATCGCGTTTGAAGAAGCATTAGAACTCTATTGCTACGATACGTAGACATCTGCAAACGCTCTTTCCCAGCATGCAAGTGTCGCATTTACATTCTTTTGAAGTGAGTACGAGGTATACATGACACTTCGCAATGAATATTATATCTTATCAAGAATCATAGAGGAAATATGCGATATCGCGTCTTAAGAAGCATTAGAACTCTGTTTTTACGATACGTAGACATCTGCAAACAATATTTCCTAGCAAGGAAGTGTCGCATTTACAATCTTTTGAAGTGAATACGAGATATACATGACACTTCGCAATGAATATTATATCTTATCATGAAACATAGGAATGAGGTGCTATATTGCGTTTTGAGAAGCATTAGAACACTATTGCTAATATACGTAGACATCTGCAAACTCTATTTCCTACCATGGAAATGTCCCATTACATTCCATTGAAGTGAATACGAGGTATACATAACATTACACAATGAATATTATATCTTATTACGAAACATAGAAATGAAATACGACATCTCGTTTTCAGAAGCATAAGTACTCTATTGCTGTGATACGTAGACATCTGCAAACGCTATTTCCTAGTATGGAAGTGTCGCATTTACATTCTTTTGAAGTGAATACGAGGTATACATGACACTTCGCAATGAATATTATATCTTATCATGAAGCATAGAAGTGAGATGCGATATCGCGTTTGAAGAAGCATTAGAACTCTATTGCTACGATACGTAGACATCTGCAAACGCTATTTCCTAGCATGGAAGTGTCTTATTTACGTTCTTTTGAAGTGAATACGAGGTATACATAACACTCCACAATGAATATTATATCTTATCACGAAACATAGAAATGGAATGCGACACCTCGTTTTAAGGAGCATTAGAACTCCATTCTTACGATACGTGGTCATCTGGAAACGCTATTTCCTAGCAAGGAAGTGTCGCTTTTACATTATTTTGAAGTGAATAAGAGGTATACATGACACTTCGCAATGAAAATTATATCTTATCTCGAAACATAGAAGTGAGATGTGATATCGCGTTTTAGGAAGCATTAGAACTCTATTGCTACGATACGTAGACATCTGCAAACGCTATTTCCTAGCAAGGAAGTTTCGCATTTACATTCATTTGAAGTGAATACGAGGTATACATGACACTTCGCAATGAATATTATACCTTATCTCGATACATAGATGTGAGATGCGACATCTCGTTTTAAGAAGCATTAGAACTCTGTTGCTACGATACGTAGACATCTGCAAACGCTATTTCCATGCATGGAAGTGTCGCATTTACATTCTTTTGAAGTGAATACGAGGTATACATGACACTTCGCAATGGATATTATATCTTATCATGAAACATAGAAGTGAGATGCGATATCGCGTTTTAAGAAGCATTAGAACCCTATTGCTACGATACGTAGACATCTGCAAACGCTATTTCCAAGCATGGAAGTGTCGCATTTACATTCTTTTGAAGTGAATACGAGGTATACATGACACTTCGCAATGGATATTATATCTTATCATGAAACATAGAAGTGAGATGCGATATCGCGTTTTAAGAAGCATTAGAACTCTTTTGCTACGATACGTAGACATCTGCAAACGCTATTTCCTAGCATGGAAGTGTCGCATTTACATTCTTTTGAAGTGAATACGAGATATACATGACACTTCGCAATGAATATTATATCTTATAATGAAACATAGGAATGAGGTGCTATATTGCGTTTTGAGAAGCATTAGAACACTATTGCTAATATACGTAGACATCTGCAAACTCTATTTCCTACCATGGAAATGTCCCATTACATTCCATTGAAGTGAATACGAGGTATACATAACATTACACAATGAATATTATATCTTATTACGAAACATAGAAATGAAATACGACATCTCGTTTTCAGAAGCATAAGTACTCTATTGCTGTGATACGTAGACATCTGCAAACGCTATTTCCTAGCATGGAAGTGTCGCATTTACATTCTTTTGAAGTGAATACGAGGTATACATGGCACTTCGCAATGAATATTATATCTTATCAAGAATCATAGAGGAAATATGCGATATCGCGTCTTAAGAAGCATTAGAACTCTATTTTTACGATACGTAGACATCTGCAAACAATATTTCCTAGCAAGGAAGTGTCGCATTTACAATCTTTTGAAGTGAATACGAGGTACACATAACATTACACAATGAATATTATATCTTATTACGAAACATAGAAATGAAATACGACATCTCGTTTTCAGAAGCATAAGTACTCTATTGCTGTGATACGTAGACATCTGCAAACGCTATTTCCTAGCAAGGAAGTGTCGCCTTTACATTCTTTTGAAGTGAATACGAGGTATACATGACACTTCGCAATGAATATTATATCTTATCATGAAACATAGAAGTGAGATGCGATATCGCGTTTGAAGAAGCATTAGAACTCTATTGCTACGATACGTAGACATCTGCAAACGCTCTTTCCCAGCATGCAAGTGTCGCATTTACATTCTTTTGAAGTGAGTACGAGGTATACATGACACTTCGCAATGAATATTATATCTTATCAAGAATCATAGAGGAAATATGCGATATCGCGTCTTAAGAAGCATTAGAACTCTGTTTTTACGATACGTAGACATCTGCAAACAATATTTCCTAGCAAGGAAGTGTCGCATTTACAATCTTTTGAAGTGAATACGAGATATACATGACACTTCGCAATGAATATTATATCTTATCATGAAACATAGGAATGAGGTGCTATATTGCGTTTTGAGAAGCATTAGAACACTATTGCTAATATACGTAGACATCTGCAAACTCTATTTCCTACCATGGAAATGTCCCACTACATTCCATTGAAGTGAATACGAGGTATACATAACATTACACAATGAATATTATATCTTATTACGAAACATAGAAATGAAATACGACATCTCGTTTTCAGAAGCATAAGTACTCTATTGCTGTGATACGTAGACATCTGCAAACGCTATTTCCTAGCAAGGAAGTGTCGCCTTTACATTCTTTTGAAGTGAATACGAGGTATACATGACACTTCGCAATGAATATTATATCTTATCATGAAACATAGAAGTGAGATGCGATATCGCGTTTGAACAAGCATTAGAACTCTATTGCTACGATACGTAGACATCTGCAAACGCTCTTTCCCAGCATGCAAGTGTCGCATTTACATTCTTTTGAAGTGAGTACGAGGTATACATGACACTTCGCAATGAATATTATATCTTATCAAGAATCATAGAGGAAATATGCGATATCGCGTCTTAAGAAGCATTAGAACTCTGTTTTTACGATACGTAGACATCTGCAAACAATATTTTCTAGCAAGGAAGTGTCGCATTTACAATCTTTTGAAGTGAATACGAGATATACATGACACTTCGCAATGAATATTATATCTTATCATGAAACATAGGAATGAGGTGCTATATTGCGTTTTGAGAAGCATTAGAACACTATTGCTAATATACGTAGACATCTGCAAACTCTATTTCCTACCATGGAAATGTCCCATTACATTCCATTGAAGTGAATACGAGGTATACATAACATTACACAATGAATATTATATCTTATTACGAAACATAGAAATGAAATACGACATCTCGTTTTCAGAAGCATAAGTACTCTATTGCTGTGATGCGTAGACATCTGCAAACGCTATTTCCTAGTATGGAAGTGTCGCATTTACATTCTTTTGAAGTGAATACGAGGTATACATGACACTTCGCAATGAATATTATATCTTATCATGAAGCATAGAAGTGAGATGCGATATCGCGTTTGAAGAAGCATTAGAACTCTATTGCTACGATACGTAGACATCTGCAAACGCTATTTCCTAGCATGGAAGTGTCTTATTTACGTTCTTTTGAAGTGAATACGAGGTATACATAACACTCCACAATGAATATTATATCTTATCACGAAACATAGAAATGGAATGCGACACCTCGTTTTAAGGAGCATTAGAACTCCATTCTTACGATACGTGGTCATCTGGAAACGCTATTTCCTAGCAAGGAAGTGTCGCTTTTACATTATTTTGAAGTGAATAAGAGGTATACATGACACTTCGCAATGAAAATTATATCTTATCTCGAAACATAGAAGTGAGATGTGATATCGCGTTTTAGGAAGCATTAGAACTCTATTGCTACGATACGTAGACATCTGCAAACGCTATTTCCTAGCAAGGAAGTTTCGCATTTACATTCATTTGAAGTGAATACGAGGTATACATGACACTTCGCAATGAATATTATACCTTATCTCGATACATAGATGTGAGATGCGACATCTCGTTTTAAGAAGCATTAGAACTCTGTTGCTACGATACGTAGACATCTGCAAACGCTATTTCCATGCATGGAAGTGTCGCATTTACATTCTTTTGAAGTGAATACGAGGTATACATGACACTTCGCAATGGATATTATATCTTATCATGAAACATAGAAGTGAGATGCGATATCGCGTTTTAAGAAGCATTAGAACCCTATTGCTACGATACGTAGACATCTGCAAACGCTATTTCCAAGCATGGAAGTGTCGCATTTACATTCTTTTGAAGTGAATACGAGGTATACATGGCACTTCGCAATGAATATTATATCTTATCAAGAATCATAGAGGAAATATGCGATATCGCGTCTTAAGAAGCATTAGAACTCTATTTTTACGATACGTAGACATCTGCAAACAATATTTCCTAGCAAGGAAGTGTCGCATTTACAATCTTTTGAAGTGAATACGAGGTATACATAACATTGCACAATGAATATTATATCTTATTACGAAACATAGAAATGAAATACGACATCTCGTTTTCAGAAGCATAAGTACTCTATTGCTGTGATACGTAGACATCTGCAAACGCTATTTCCTAGCAAGGAAGTGTCGCATTTACATTCTTTTGAAGTGAATACGAGGTATACATGACACTTCGCAATGAATATTATATCTTGTCATGAAACATAGAAGTGAGATGCGATATCGCGTTTGAAGACGCATTAGAACTCTATTGCTACGATACGTAGACATCTGCAAACGCTCTCTCCCAGCATGCAAGTGTCGCATTTACATTCTTTTGAAGTGAGTACGAGGTATACATGACACTTCGCAATGAATATTATATCTTATCAAGAATCATAGAGGAAATATGCGATATCGCGTCTTAAGAAGCATTAGAACTCTGTTTTTACGATACGTAGACATCTGCAAACAATATTTCCTAGCAAGGAAGTGTCGCATTTACAATCTTTTGAAGTGAATACGAGATATACATGACACTTCGCAATGAATATTATATCTTATCATGAAACATAGGAATGAGGTGCTATATTGCGTTTTGAGAAGCATTAGAACACTATTGCTAATATACGTAGACATCTGCAAACTCTATTTCCTACCATGGAAATGTCCCATTACATTCCATTGAAGTGAATACGAGGTATACATAACATTACACAATGAATATTATATCTTATTACGAAACATAGAAATGAAATACGACATCTCGTCTTCAGAAGCATAAGTACTCTATTGCTGTGATACGTAGACATCTGCAAACGCTATTTCCTAGTATGGAAGTGTCGCATTTACATTCTTTTGAAGTGAATACGAGATATACATGACACTTCGCAATGAATATTATATCTTCTCATGAAACATAGGAATGAGGTGCTATATCGCATTTTGAGGAGCATTAGAACTCTATTGCTACGATACGTAGACATCTGCAAACGCTATTTCCTAGCATGGAAGTGTCTTATTTATGTTCTTTTGAAGTGAATACGAGGTATACATAACACTCCACAATGAATATTATACCTTATCACGAAACATAGAAATGAAATGCGACATCTCGTTTTAAGAAGCATTAGAACTCTATTGCTACGACACGTAGACATCTGCAAACGCTATTTCCTAGCATGGAAGTGTCTTGTTTACATTCTATTGAAGTGAATACGAGGTATACATGACACTTCGCAATGAATATTATATCTTATCATGAAACATAGAAGTGAGATGCGATATCGCGTTCTAAGAAGTATTAGAACTCTATTGCTACGATACGTAGACATCTGCAAACGATATTTCCAAGCATGGAAGGGTCGCATTTACATTCTTTTGAAGTGAATACGAGATATACATGACACTTCGCAATGAATATTATATCTTATCATGAAACATAGAAGTGAGATGCGATATCGCTTTCTAAGAAGCATTAGAACTCTATTGCTACGATACGTAGACATCTGCAAAGGCTATTTCCTAGCATGGAAGGGTCGCATTTACATTCTTTTGAAGTGAGTACGAGGTATACATGACACTTCGCAATGAATATTACATCTTATCATGAAACATAGAAGTGATATGCGATATCGCGTTCAAAGAAGCAATAGAACTCTATCGCTACGATACGTAGACATCTGCAAACGCTATTTCCTAGCATGGAAGTTTCGCATTTACATTCTTTTGAAGTGAATACGAGATATACATGACACTTCGCAATGAATATTATATCTTATCATGAAACATAGCAGTGAGATGCGATATCGCGTTCTAAGCAGCATTAGAACTCTATTGCTACGATACGTAGACATCTGCAAACGCTATTTCCTAGCATGGAAGTGTCTTATTTACGTTCTTTTGAAGTGAATACGATGTATACATAACACTCCACAATGAATATTATATCTTATCACGAAACATAGAAATGAAATGCGACATCTCGTTTTAAGAAGCATTAGTACTCTATTGCTACGATACGTAGACATCTGCAAACGCTATATCCTAGCATGGAAGTGTCGCATTTACATTCTTTTGAAGTGAGTACGAGGTATACATGACACATCGCAATGTATATTATATCTTATCATGAAACATAGAAGTGAGATGCGATATCGCGTTCTAAGCAGCATTAGAACTCTATTGCTACGATACGTAGACATCTGCAAACGCTATTTCCTAGCATGGAAGTGTCTTATTTACATTCTATTGAAGTGAATACGAGGTATACATGACACTTCGCAATGAATATTATATCTTATCATGAAACATAGAAGTGAGATGCGATATCGCGTTCTAAGAAGTATTAGAACTCTATTGCTACGATACGTAGACATCTGCAAACGATATTTCCAAGAATGGAAGGGTCGCATTTACATTCTTTTGAAGTGAATACGAGATATACATGACACTTCGCAATGAATATTATATCTTATCATGAAACATAGAAGTGAGATGCGATATCGCTTTCTAAGAAGCATTAGAACTCTATTGCTACGATACGTAGACATCTGCAAAGGCTATTTCCTAGCATGGAAGGGTCGCATTTACATTCTTTTGAAGTGAGTACGAGGTATACATAACACTCCATAATGAATATTATATCTTCTCATGAAACATAGCAGTGAAATGCGATATCGCGTTCTAAGAAGCATTAGAACTCTATTGCTACGATACGTAGACATCTGCAAACAATATTTCCTAGCAAGGAAGTGTCGCATTTACATTCTTTTGAAGTGAATACGAGATATACATAACATTTCGCAATGAGTATTATATCTTATCATGAAACATAGGAATGTGATGCGATATCGCGTATTAAGAAGCAAAAGAACTCTATTGATACGATACGTAGGCATCTGCAAACAATATTTCCTAGCAAGGAAGTGTCGCACTTACATCCTCTTGAAGTGAATACGAGGTATACATAACACACCACAATGAATATTATATCTAATTACGAAACATAGAAATGAAATGCGACATCTCGTTCTAAGAAGCATTAGAACTCTATTGCTAGGATACGTAGACATCTGCAAACGATATTTCCTAGCATGGAAGTGTCGCATTTACATTCTTTTGAAGTGAATACGAGGTATACATGACACTTCGCAATAAATATTGTATCTTATCATGAAAGGTAGAAGTGAGATGCGATATCGCGTTTTAAGAAGCATTAGAACCCTATTGCTACGATACGTAGACATCTGCAAACGCTACTTCCTAGCATGGAAGTGTCGCATTTACATTCCTTTGAAGTGAATACGAGGTATACATGACACTTCGCAATAAATATTATATCTTATCATGAAAGATAGAAGTGAGATGCGATATCGCGTATTGAGAAGCATTAGATCTCTATTGCTAATATACGTTGACATCTGCAAACGCTATTTCCTTGCATGGATGTGTCGCATTTACATTCTTGTGATGTGAGTACGAGGTATACATGACACTCCACAATGAATATTGTACCTTATTACGAAACATGGAAATGAAATGCGACATCTCGTTTTAAGAAGCATTAGAACTCTATCTCTACGATACGTAGACATCTGCAAACGCTATTTCCTAGCATGGAAGTTTCGCATTTACATTCTTTTGAAGTGAATACGAGGTATACATGACACTTCGCAATGAATATTATATCTTATCATGAAACATAGAAGTGAGATGCTATATCGCGTTTTAAGAAGCATTAGAACTCAATTGCTACGATACGTAGACATCTGCAAACGCTGTTTCCTGGCATGGAAGTGTCGCATTTACATTCTTTTGAAGTGAATACGAGGTATACATTACACTCTACCATGAATATTATATCTTATCACGAAACATAGATGTGACATGCGATATCGCGGTTTAAGAATCGCTAGAACTCTATTGCTACGATACGTAGACATCTGCAAACGCTACTTCCTAGCATGGAAGTGTCGCATTTACATTCTTTTGAAGTGAATACGAGGTATACATGACACTTCGCAATGAATATTATATCTTATCATGAAACATAGAAGTGAGATGCGATATCGCGTTCTAAGAAGCATTAGAACCCTATTGCTACGATACGTAGACATCTGCAAACGCTACTTCCTAGCATGGAAGTGTCGCATTTACATTCTTTTGAAGTGAGTACGAGGTATACATAACACTCCATAATGAATATTATATCTTCTCAGGAAGCATAGCAGTGAGATGCGATATCGCGATTTAGGAAGCATTAGAACTCTATTGCTGCGATACGTAGACATCTGCAAACGCTATTTCCTAGCATGGAAGTTTCGCATTTACATTCTTTTGAAGTGAATACGAGGTATACATGACACTTGGCAATGAATATTATATCTTATCATGAAACATAGAAGTGAGATGCTATATCGCGTTTTAAGAAGCATTAGAACTCAATTGCTACGATACGTAGACATCTGCAAACGCTGTTTCCTGGCATGGAAGTGTCGCATTTACATTCTTTTGAAGTGAATACGAGGTATACATTACACTCTACCATGAATATTATATCTTATCACGAAACATAGATGTGACATGCGATATCGCGGTTTAAGAATCGCTAGAACTCTATTGCTACGATACGTAGACATCTGCAAACGCTACTTCCTAGCATGGAAGTGTCGCATTTACATTCTTTTGAAGTGAATACGAGGTATACATGACACTTCGCAATGAATATTATATCTTATCATGAAACATAGAAGTGGGATGCGATATCGCGTTCTAAGAAGCATTAGAACCCTATTGCTACGATACGTAGACATCTGCAAACGCTACTTCCTAGCATGGAAGTGTCGCATTTACATTCTTTTGAAGTGAGTACGAGGTATACATAACACTCCATAATGAATATTATATCTTCTCATGAAGCATAGCAGTGAGATGCGATATCGCGATTTAGGAAGCATTAGAACTCTATTGCTGCGATACGTAGACATCTGCAAACGCTATTTCCTAGCATGGAAGTGTCGCATTTACTTTCTTTTGAAGTGAATACGAGATATACATGACACTTCGCAATGAATATTATATCTTCTCATGAAACATAGGAATGAGGTGCTATATCGCATTTTGAGGAGCATTAGAACTCTATTGCTACGATACGTAGACATCTACAAACGCTATTTCCTAGCATGGAAGTGTCTTATTTACGTTCTTTTGATGTGAATACGAGGTATACATAACACTCCACAATGAATATTATACTTTATCACGAAACATAGAAATGAAATGCGACATCTCGTTTTAAGAAGCATTAGAACTCTATTGCTACGACACGTAGACATCTGCAAACGCTATTTCCTAGCATCGAAGTGTCTTGTTTACATTCTATTGAAGTGAATACGAGGTATACATGACACTTCGCAATGAATATTATATCTTATCATGAAACATAGAAGTGAGATGCGATATCGCGTTCTAAGAAGTATTAGAACTCTATTGCTACGATACGTAGACATCTGCAAACGATATTTCCAAGCATGGAAGGGTCGCATTTACATTCTTTTGAAGTGAATACGAGATATACATGACACTTCGCAATGAATATTATATCTTATCATGAAACATAGAAGTGAGATGCGATATCGCTTTCTAAGAAGCATTAGAACTCTATTGCTACGATACGTAGACATCTGCAAAGGCTATTTCCTAGCATGGAAGGGTCGCATTTACATTCTTTTGAAGTGAGTACGAGGTATACATGACACTTCGCAATGGATATTATATCTTATCAAGAATCATAGAGGAAATATGCGATATCGCGTCTTAAAAAGCATTAGAACTCTGTTTTTACGATACGTAGACATCTGCAAACAATATTTCCTAGCAAGGAAGCGTCGCATTTACAATCTTTTGAAGTGAATACGAGATATACATGACACTTCGCAATGAATATTATATCTTATCATGAAACATAGGAATGAGGTGCTATATTGCGTTTTGAGAAGCATTAGAACACTATTGCTAATATACGTAGACATCTGCAAACTCTATTTCCTACCATGGAAATGTCCCATTACATTCCATTGAAGTGAATACGAGGTACACATAACATTACACAATGAATATTATATCTTATTACGAAACATAGAAATGAAATACGACATCTCGTTTTCAGAAGCATAAGTACTCTATTGCTGTGATACGTAGACATCTGCAAACGCTATTTCCTAGCAAGGAAGTGTCGCCTTTACATTCTTTTGAAGTGAATACGAGGTATACATGACACTTCGCAATGAATATTATATCTTATCATGAAACATAGAAGTGAGATGCGATATCGCGTTTGAAGAAGCATTAGAACTCTATTGCTACGATACGTAGACATCTGCAAACGCTCTTTCCCAGCATGTAAGTGTCGCATTTACATTCTTTTGAAGTGAGTACGAGGTATACATGACACTTCGCAATGAATATTATATCTTATCAAGAATCATAGAGGAAATATGCGATATCGCGTCTTAAGAAGCATTAGAACTCTGTTTTTACGATACGTAGACATCTGCAAACAATATTTCCTAGCAAGGAAGTGTCGCATTTACAATCTTTTGAAGTGAATACGAGATATACATGACACTTCGCAATGAATATTATATCTTATCATGAATCATAGGAATGAGGTGCTATATTGCGTTTTGAGAAGCATTAGAACACTATTGCTAATATACGTAGACATCTGCAAACTCTATTTCCTACCATGGAAATGTCCCATTACATTCCATTGAAGTGTATACGAGGTATACATAACATTACACAATGAATATTATATCTTATTACGAAACATAGAAATGAAATACGACATCTCGTTTTCAGAAGCATAAGTACTCTATTGCTGTGATACGTAGACATCTGCAAACGCTATTTCCTAGTATGGAAGTGTCGCATTTACTTTCTTTTGAAGTGAATACGAGATATACATGACACTTCGCAATGAATATTATATCTTCTCATGAAACATAGGAATGAGGTGCTATATCGCATTTTGAGGAGCATTAGAACTCTATTTCTACGATACGTAGACATCTGCAAACGCTATTTCCTAGCATGGAAGTGTCTTATTTATGTTCTTTTGAAGTGAATACGAGGTATACATAACACTCCACAATGAATATTATACCTTATCACGAAACATAGAAATGAAATGCGACATCTCGTTTTAAGAAGCATTAGAACTCTATTGCTACGACACGTAGACATCTGCAAACGCTATTTCCTAGCATGGAAGTGTCTTGTTTACATTCTATTGAAGTGAATACGAGGTATACATGACACTTCGCAATGAATATTATATCTTATCATGAAACATAGAAGTGAGATGCGATATCGCGTTCTAAGAAGTATTAGAACTCTATTGCTACGATACGTAGACATCTGCAAACGATATTTCCAAGCATGGAAGGGTCGCATTTACATTCTTTTGAAGTGAGTACGAGGTATACATGACACTTCGCAATGAATATTATATCTTATCAAGAATCATAGAGGAAATATGCGATATCGCGTCTTAAGAAGCATTAGAACTCTGTTTTTACGATACGTAGTCATCTGCAAACAATATTTCCTAGCAAGGAAGTGTCGCATTTACAATCTTTTGAAGTGAATACGAGATATACATGACACTTCGCAATGAATATTATATCTTATCATGAAACATAGGAATGAGGTGCTATATTGCGTTTTGAGAAGCATTAGAACACTATTGCTAATATACGTAGACATCTGCAAACTCTATTTCCTACCATGGAAATGTCCCATTACATTCCATTGAAGTGTATACGAGGTATACATAACATTACACAATGAATATTATATCTTATTACGAAACATAGAAATGAAATACGACATCTCGTTTTCAGAAGCATAAGTACTCTATTGCTGTGATACGTAGACATCTGCAAACGCTATTTCCTAGTATGGAAGTGTCGCATTTACTTTCTTTTGAAGTGAATACGAGATATACATGACACTTCGCAATGAATATTATATCTTCTCATGAAACATAGGAATGAGGTGCTATATCGCATTTTGAGGAGCATTAGAACTCTATTGCTACGATACGTAGACATCTGCAAACGCTATTTCCTAGCATGGAAGTTTCGCATTTACATTCTTTTGAAGTGAATACGAGATATACATGACACTTCGCAATGAATATTATATCTTATCATGAAACATAGCAGTGAGATGCGATATCGCGTTCTAAGCAGCATTAGAACTCTATTGCTACGATACGTAGACATCTGCAAACGCTATTTCCTAGCATGGAAGTGTCTTATTTACGTTCTTTTGAAGTGAATACGAGGTATACATAACACTCCACAATGAATATTATATCTTATCACGAAACATAGAAATGAAATGCGACATCTCGTTTTAAGAAGCATTAGAACTCTATTGCTACGATACGTAGACATCTGCAAACGCTATATCCTAGCATGGAAGTGTCGCATTTACATTCTTTTGAAGTGAGTACGAGGTATACATGACACATCGCAATGTATATTATATCTTATCATGAAACATAGAAGTGAGATGCGATATCGCGTTCTAAGCAGCATTAGAACTCTATTGCTACGATACGTAGACATCTGCAAACGCTATTTCCTAGCATGGAAGTGTCTTATTTACATTCTATTGAAGTGAATACGAGGTATACATGACACTTCGCAATGAATATTATATCTTATCATGAAACATAGAAGTGAGATGCGATATCGCGTTCTAAGAAGTATTAGTACTCTATTGCTACGATACGTAGACATCTGCAAACGATATTTCCAAGAATGGAAGGGTCGCATTTACATTCTTTTGAAGTGAATACGAGATATACATGACACTTCGCAATGAATATTATATCTTATCATGAAACATAGAAGTGAGATGCGATATCGCTTTCTAAGAAGCATTAGAACTCTATTGCTACGATACGTAGACATCTGCAAAGGCTATTTCCTAGCATGGAAGGGTCGCATTTACATTCTTTTGAAGTGAGTACGAGGTATACATAACACTCCATAATGAATATTATATCTTCTCATGAAACATAGCAGTGAAATGCGATATCGCGTTCTAAGAAGCATTAGAACTCTATTGCTACGATACGTAGACATCTGCAAACAATATTTCCTAGCAAGGAAGTGTCGCACTTACATCCTCTTGAAGTGAATACGAGGTATACATAACACACCACAATGAATATTATATCTAATTACGAAACATAGAAATGAAATGCGACATCTCGTTCTAAGAAGCATTAGAACTCTATTGCTAGGATACGTAGACATCTGCAAACGATATTTCCTAGCATGGAAGTGTCGCATTTACATTCTTTTGAAGTGAATACGAGGTATACATGACACTTCGCAATAAATATTGTATCTTATCATGAAAGGTAGAAGTGAGATGCGATATCGCGTTTTAAGAAGCATTAGAACCCTATTGCTACGATACGTAGACATCTGCAAACGCTACTTCCTAGCATGGAAGTGTCGCATTTACATTCCTTTGAAGTGAATACGAGGTATACATGACACTTCGCAATAAATATTATATCTTATCATGAAAGATAGAAGTGAGATGCGATATCGCGTACTGAGAAGCATTAGATCTCTATTGCTAATATACGTTGACATCTGCAAACGCTATTTCCTTGCATGGATGTGTCGCATTTACATTCTTGTGATGTGAGTACGAGGTATACATGACACTCCACAATGAATATTGTACCTTATTACGAAACATGGAAATGAAATGCGACATCTCGTTTTAAGAAGCATTAGAACTCTATCTCTACGATACGTAGACATCTGCAAACGCTATTTCCTAGCATGGAAGTTTCGCATTTACATTCTTTTGAAGTGAATACGAGGTATACATGACACTTCGCAATGAATATTATATCTTATCATGAAACATAGAAGTGAGATGCTATATCGCGTTTTAAGAAGCATTAGAACTCAATTGCTACGATACGTAGACATCTGCAAACGCTGTTTCCTGGCATGGAAGTGTCGCATTTACATTCTTTTGAAGTGAATACGAGGTATACATTACACTCTACCATGAATATTATATCTTATCACGAAACATAGATGTGACATGCGATATCGCGGTTTAAGAATCGCTAGAGCTCTATTGCTACGATACGTAGACATCTGCAAACGCTACTTCCTAGCATGGAAGTGTCGCATTTACATTCTTCTGAAGTGAATACGAGGTATACATGACACTTCGCAATGAATATTATATCTTATCATGAAACATAGAAGTGAGATGCGATATCGCGTTCTAAGAAGCATTAGAACCCTATTGCTACGATACGTAGACATCTGCAAACGCTACTTCCTAGCATGGAAGTGTCGCATTTACATTCTTTTGAAGTGAGTACGAGGTATACATAACACTCCATAATGAATATTATATCTTCTCATGAAGCATAGCAGTGAGATGCGATATCGCGATTTAGGAAGCATTAGAACTCTATTGCTGCGATACGTAGACATCTGCAAACGCTATTTCCTAGCATGGAAGTGTCGCATTTACATTCTTTTGAAGTGAATACGAGGTATACATGACACTTCGCAATAAATATTGTATCTTATCATGAAAGGTAGAAGTGAGATGCGATATCGCGTTTTAAGAAGCATTAGAACCCTATTGCTACGATACGTAGACATCTGCAAACGCTACTTCCTAGCATGGAAGTGTCGCATTTACATTCCTTTGAAGTGAATACGAGGTATACATGACACTTCGCAATAAATATTATATCTTATCATGAAAGATAGAAGTGAGATGCGATATCGCGTATTGAGAAGCATTAGATCTCTATTGCTAATATACGTTGACATCTGCAAACGCTATTTCCTTGCATGGATGTGTCGCATTTACATTCTTGTGATGTGAGTACGAGGTATACATGACACTCCACAATGAATATTGTACCTTATTACGAAACATGGAAATGAAATGCGACATCTCGTTTTAAGAAGCATTAGAACTCTATCGCTACGATACGTAGACATCTGCAAACGCTATTTCCTAGCATGGAAGTTTCGCATTTACTTTCTTTTGAAGTGAATACGAGATATACATGACACTTCGCAATGAATATTATATCTTATCATGAAACATAGGTATGATTTGCGATATCTCGTTTTGAGAAGCATTAGAACTCTATTGCTAGGATACGTAGACATCTGCAAACGCTATTTCCTAGCATGGAAGTGTCGAATTTACATTCTTTTGAAGTGAGTACGAGGTATACATAACACTCCATAATGAATATTATATCTTCTCATGAAGCATAGCAGTGAGATGCGATATCGCGATTTAGGAAGCATTAGAACTCTATTGCTGCGATACGTAGACATCTGCAAACGCTATTTCCTAGCATGGAAGTGTCGCATTTACATTCTTTTGAAGTGAGTACGAGGTATACATGACACATCGCAATGTATATTATATCTTATCATGAAACATAGAAGTGAGATGCGATATCGCGTTCTAAGCAGCATTAGAACTCTATTGCTACGATACGTAGACATCTGCAAACGCTATTTCCTAGCATGGAAGTGTCTTATTTACATTCTATTGAAGTGAATACGAGGTATACATAACACTCCATAATGAATATTATATCTTCTCATGAAACATAGCAGTGAGATGCGATATCGCGTTTTAAGAAGCATTAGAACTCTATTGCTACGATACGTAGACATCTGCAAACGCTATTTCCTAGCATGGAAGTTTCGCATTTACATTCTTTTGAAGTGAATACGAGGTATACATTACACTCTACCATGAATATTATATCTTATCACGAAACATAGATGTGACATGCGATATCGCGGTTTAAGAAGCGCTAGAACTCTATTGCTACGATACGTAGACATCTGCAAACGCTACTTCCTAGCATGGAAGTGTCGCATTTACATTCTTTTGAAGTGAGTACGAGGTATACATAACACTCCATAATGAATATTATATCTTATCATGAAACATAGAAGTGAGATGAATTATCGAGAATTAGGAAGCGTTAGAACTCTATTGCTCGATACGTAGACATCTGCAAACGCTACTTCCTAGCATGGGAAGTGTCGCATTTACTTTCTTTTGAAGTGAATACGAGATATACATTGACACTTCGCAATGAATATTATATCTTATCATGAAACATAGGAATGAGGTGCTATATCGCATTTTGAGGAGCATTAGAACTCTATTGCTACGATACGTAGACATCTGCAAACGCTATTCCTAGCATGGAAGTTTCGCATTTACATTCTTTTGAAGTGAATACGAGGTATACATGACACTTCGCATGGATATTATATATTATTATGAAACATAGAAATGAGATGCTACCATCTCGTTTTAAGAAGTATTAGAACTCTATTCTTTCGATACGTGATCATCTGGAAACGCTATTTCCTAGCGAGGAGGTGTCGCATTTACATTCTTTTGATGTGAATACGAGGTATACATGACACTTCGCAATGAATATTATATCTTATCATGAAACATAGAAGTGAGATGCGGTATCGCGTTCTAAGAAGCATTAGAACCCTATTGCTACGATACGTAGACACCTGCGAGCGCTATTTCCTAGCATGGAAAGTGTCGCATTTACATTCCATTGAAGTGAATACGAGGTATGCATTACACTTCGCAAGTGGATATTTTATCATATCATGAAACATAGAAATGAGATGCGACATCTCGTTTTAAGTAGGATCAGAACTCTATTGCTCCGATACGTAGACATCTGGAAACGCTATTTCCTAGCAAGGAAGTGTCGCATTTACATTCTTTTGAGTGAATACCAGGTATACATGACACTTCGCAATGGATATTTTTATCATATCATGAATCATAGAAATGAGATGCGACATCTCGTTTTAAGTAGGATCAGAACTCTATTGCTACGATACGTAGACATCTGGAAACGCTATTTCCTAGCAAGGAAGTGTCGCATTTACATTCTTTTGAAGTGAATACCAGGTATACATGACACTTCGCAATGAATATTATATCTTATCTCGAAACATAGAAGTGAGATGCGATATTGCGATTTAAGGAGCGTTAGAACTCTATTGCTACGATGGGTAGACATCTGCAAATGTTATTTCCAATCAAGCAAGTGTCGCATTTACATCCTTTGAAGTGAATACGAGGTATACATAACACTCCGCAATGAATATTATATCTTATCACGAAACATAGAAATTGAAATGCGACATCTCGTTTTAAGTAGCATTACAACTCTATTGCTACGATACGTAGACATCTGCAAAGGGCCTATTTCCTAGCACGGGAAGTGTCGCATTTACATTCTTTTGAAGTGAATACGAGGTATACATAACACTCCACAATGAATATTATATCTTATCTCGAAACATAGAAGTGAGATGTGATATCGCGTTTTAAGAAGCATAGAGCTCTGTTGCTACGATACGTAGCCATCTGCAAACGCTATTTGCTAGCATGGAAGTTTCGCATTTACATTCATTTGAAGTGAATACGATGTATACATGACACTTCGCAATGAATATTATATCTTATCATGAAACATAGAAGTGAGATGCGATATCGCGTTCTAAGAAGCATTAGAACTCCATTGCTACGATACGTAGACATCTGCAAACGCTATTTCCTAGCATGGAAGGGTCGCATTTACATTCTTTTGAAGTGAGTACGAGGTATACATGACACTCCGCAATGAATATTATATCTGATCATGAAACATAGAAATGAGATGCGACATCGCATTTTGAGAAGCAGTAGAACGCTATTGCTTCGATACGTAGACATCTGCAAACTCTACTTCCTAGCAGGGAAGTGTCGCATTTACATTCATTTGAAGTGAATACGAGGTATACATGACACTTCGCAATGAATATTATACCTTATCATGAAACATAGGCGCGAGATGCGAATATCGCATTTTAAGAAGCATTAGAACTCTATTTTTGCTAATGATACGTAGACATCTGCAAACTCTACTTCCTAACAGGGAAGTGTCGCATTTACATTCATTTGAAGTGAATACGAGGTATACATGACACTTCGCAATGAATATTATACCTTATCATGAAACATGGAAGTGAGATGCTATATCGCGTTTTAAGAAGCATTAGAACTCTATTGCTACGATACGTAGACCATCTGCAAACGCTATTTCCTAGCATGGAAGTGTCTTATTTACATTCTTTTTGAAGTGAATGCGTGGTATACATGACACTTCGCATGAATATTATATCTTATCATGAAACATAGAAGTGAGATGCGATATCGCGTTCTAAGAAGCATTAGAACTCCATTGCTACGATACGTAGACATCTGCAAACGCTATTTCCTAGCATGGAAGGGTCGCATTTACATTCTTTTTGAAGTGAGTACGAGGTATACATAACACTCCATAGTGAATATTATATCTTCTCATGAAACATAGCAGTGAGATGCCTTATCGCGTTTTAAGAAGCACTAGAACTCTATTGCTACGATACGTAGACATCTGCAAACGCTATTTCCTTGCATGGAAGTGTCACATTTACATTCTTTTGAAGTGAATACGAGATATACCTGACAACTTCGCAATGAATATTATACCTTATCATGAAACATAGAAGTGAGATGCGATATCGCGATTTACGAAGCGCTAGAACTATATTGCTACGATGCGTAGACATCAGGAAATGTTATTTCCTAGCAAGGAAGTGTCGCATTTACATTCTTTTGAAGTGAATACGAGGTATATATAACACTCCACAATGAATATTATATCTTATCACGAAACATAGAAATGAAATGCGGCAACTCGTTTAAGATGCATTAGATCTCTATTGCTTACGATACGTAGACATCTGCAAACGCTATTCCTAGCATGGAAGTGTCTTATTTACATTCTTTTGAAAGTGAATGCGAGGTATACATGACACTTCGCATGAATATTATATCTTATCATGAAACATAGAAGTGAGATGCGATATCGCGTTCTAAGAAGCATTAGAACTCCATTGCTACGATACGTAGACATCTGCAAACGCTATTTCCTAGCATGGAAGTGTCGCATTTACATTCTTTTGAAGTGAATACGAGGTATACATGACACTTCGCAATGAATATTATATCTTATCATGAAACATAGAAGTGAGATGCTATAATCGCGTTTTAAGAAGCATTAGAACTCTATTGCTACGATACGTAGACATCTGCAAACGCTGTTTCCTGGCATGGAAGTGTCGCATTTACATTCTTTTGAAGTGAATACGAGGTATACATGACACTTCGCAATGAATATTATAACCTTATCATGAAACATAGAAGTGAGATGCGTTATCGAGTTTTAGGAAGCGTTAGAACTCTATTGCCTCGATACGTAGGACATCTGCAAACGCTATTTCCTAGCATGGAAGTGTCGAATTTACATTCTTTGAAGTGAGTACGAGGTATACATAACACTCCATAATGAATATTATATCTCTCATGAAGCATAGCAGTGAGATGCGATATCGCGATTTAGAAGCATTAGAACTCTATTGCTGCGATACGTAGACATCTGCAAACGCTATTTCCTAGCATGGAAGTGTCGCATTTACTTTCTTTTGAAGTGAATACGAGATATACATGACACTTCGCAATGAATATTATATCTTATCATGAAACATAGGAATGAGGTGCTATATCGCATTTTGAGGAGCATTAGAACTCTATTGCTACGATACGTAGACATCTGCAAACGCTATTTCCTAGCATGGAAGTGTCTTATTTACGTTCTTTTGAAGTGAATACGAGGTATACATAACACTCCACAATGAATATTATATCTTATCACGAAACATAGAAATGAAATGCGACATCTCGTTTTAAGAAGCATTAGAACTCTATTGCTACGATACGTAGACATCTGCAAACGCTATATCCTAGCATGGAAGTGTCGCATTTACATTCTTTGAAGTGAGTACGAGGTATACATGACACATCGCAATGTATATTATATCTTATCATGAAACATAGAAGTGAGATGCGATATCGCGTTCTAAGCAGCATTAGAACTCTATTGCTACGATACGTAGACATCTGCAAACGCTATTTCCTAGCATGGAAGTCTCTTATTTACATTCTATTGAAGTGAATACGAGGTATACATAACACTCCATAATGAATATTATATCTTCTCATGAAACATAGCAGTGAGATGCGATATCGCGATTTAAGAAGCATTAGAACTCTATTGCTACGATACGTAGACATCTGCAAACAATATTTCCTAGCAAGGAAGTGTCGCATTTACATTCTTTTGAAGTGAATACGAGATATACATGACACTTCGCAGCGAGTATTATATCTTATCATGAAACATAGGAATGTGATGCGATATCGCGTATTAAGAAGCAAAAGACCCTATTGATACGATACGTAGGCATCTGCAAACAATATTCCTAGCAAGGAAGTGTCGCACTTACATCCTCTTGAAGTGAATACGAGGTATACATGACACACCAAAATGAATATTATATCTAATTACGAAACATAGAAATGAAATGCGACATCTCGTTCTAAGAAGCATTAGAACTCTATTGCTACGATACGTTGGCATCTGCAAACGCTATTTCCTAGCATGGAAGTGTCGCATTTACATTCTTTTGAAGCGAATACGAGGTATACATGACACTTCGCAATAAATATTATATCTTATCATGAAAGATAGGAATGAGATGCTGATATCGGCGTATTGAGAAGCATTAGATCTCTATAGCAAATATACGTTGACATCTGCAAACGCTATTACCTTGCATGCATGTGTCGCATTTACATTCTTGTGATGTGAGTACGAGGTATACATGACACTCCACAATGAATATTATATCTAATTACGAAACATGGAAATGAAATGCGACATCTCGTTTTAAAGAAGCATTAGAACTCTATCGCTACGGTACGTAGACATCTGCAAACGCTATTTCCTAGCATGGAAGTTGCGCATTTACATTCTTTTGAAGTGAATACGAGGTATACATGACACTTCGCAATGAATATTACATCTTATCATGAAACATGGAAATGAAATGCGACATCTCGTTTTAAGAAGCATTAGAACTCTATCGCTACGGTACGTAGACATCTGCAAACGCTATTTCCTAGCATGGAAGTTTCGCATTTACATTCTTTTTGAGTGAATACGAGGTATACATTACACTCTACCGTGAATATTATATCTTATCACGAAACATAGATGTGACATGCGATATCGCGGTTTAAGAAGCGCTAGAACTCTATTGCTACGATACGTAGACATCTGCAAACGCTACTTCCTAGCATGGAAGTGTCGCATTTACATTCTTTTGAAGTGAATACGAGGTATACATGACACTTCGCAATGAATATTATATCTTATCATGAAACATAGAAGTGAGATCCGATATCGCGTTCTAAGAAGCATTAGAACCCTATTGCTACGATACGTAGACATCTGCAAACGCTACTTCCTAGCATGGAAGTGTCGCATTTACATTCTTTTGAGTGAATACGAGATATACATGACACTTTCGCAATGAATATTATATCTTATCATGAAACATAGAAGTGAGATGCATTATCGAGATTTAGGAAGCGTTAGAACTCTATTGCCTCGATACGTAGACATCTGCAAACGCTATTTCCTAGCATGGAAGTGTCGCATTTACATTCTTTTGAGTGGAGTACGAGGTATACATAAACACTCCATAATGAATATTATATCTTCTCATGAAGCATAGCAGTGAGATGCGATATCGCGATTTAGGAAGCATTAGAACTCTATTGCTGCGATACGTAGACATCTGCAAACGCTGTTTCCTAGCATGGAAGTGTCGCATTTACTTTCTTTTGAAGTGAATACGAGATATACATGACACTTCGCAATGAATATTATATCTTATCATGAAACATAGGAATGAGGTGCTATATCGCATTTGAGGAGCATTAGAACTCTATTGCTACGATACGTAGACATCTGCAAACGCTATTTCCTAGCATGAAGTTTCGCATTTACATTCTTTTAAAGTGAATACGAGGTATACATGACACTTCGCAATGGATATTATATATTATTATGAAACATAGAAATGAGATGCTACATCTCGTTTTAAGAAGTATTAGAACTCTATTCTTTCGATACGTGATCATCTGGAAACGCTATTTCCTAGCGAGGAAGTGTCGCATTTACATTCTTTTGATGTGAATACGAGGTATTACATGACACTTCGCAATGAATAGTATATCTTATCATGAAACATAGAAGTGAGATGCGATATCGCGTTCTAAGAAGCATTAGAACCCTATTGCTACGATACGTAGACACCTGCGAGCGCTATTTCCTAGCATGGAAGTGTCGCATTTGCATTCCATTGAAGTGAATACGAGGTATGCATTACACTTCGCAATGGATATTTTATCATATATGAAACATAGAAATGAGATGCGACATCTCGTTTTAAGTAGGATCAGAACTCTATTGCTCCGATACGTAGACATCTGGAAACGCTATTTTCCTAGCAAGGAAGTGTCGCATTTACATTCTTTTGAAGTGAATACCAGGTATACATGACACTTCGCAATGGATATTTTATCATATCATGAAACATAGGAATGAGATGCGACATCTCGTTTTAAGTAGGATCAGAACTCTATTGCTACGATACGTAGACATCTGGAAACGCTATTTCCTAGCAAGGAAGTGTCGCATTTACATTCTTTTGAAGTGAATACCAGGTATACATGACACTTCGCAATGAATATTATATCTTATCTCGAAACATAGAAGTGAGATGCGATATTGCGATTTAAGGAGCGTTAGAACTCTATTGCTACGATGGGTAGACATCTGCAAATGTTATTTCCAATCAAGCAAGTGTCGCATTTACATCCTTTGAAGTGAATACGAGGTATACATAACACTCCGCAATGGATATTATATCTTATCACGAAACATAGAAATGAAATGCGACATCTCGTTTTAAGTAGCATTACAACTCTATTGCTACGATACGTAGACATCTGCAAAGGCTATTTCCTAGCACGGAAGTGTCGCATTTACATTCTTTTGAAGTGAAATACGAGGTATACATAACACTCCACAATGAATATTATATCTTATCTCGAAACATAGAAGTGAGATGTGATATCACGTTTTAAGAAGCATTAGAGCTCTATTGCTACGATACGTAGACATCTGCAAACGCTATTTGCTAGCATGAAGTTTCGCATTTACATTCATTTGAAGTGAATACGATGTATACATGACACTTCGCAATGAATATTATATCTTATCATGAAACATAGAAGTGAGATGCGATATCGCGTTCTAAGAAGCATTAGAACTCCATTGCTACGATATGTAGACATCTGCAAACGCTATTTCCTAGCATGGAAGGGTCGCATTTACATTCTTTTGAAGTGAGTACGAGGTATACATGACACTATCGCAATGAATATTATATCTGATCATGAAACATAGAAATGAGATGCGACATCGCATTTGAGAAGCAGTAGAACGCTATTGCTTCGATACGTAGACATCTGCAAACTCTACATCCTAGCAGGGAAGTGTCGCATTTACATTCATTTGAAGTGAATACGAGGTATACATGACACTTCGCAATGAATATTATACCTTATCATGAAACATAGGCGCGAGATGCGATATCGCATTTTAAGAAGCATTAGAACTCTATTGCTATGATACGTAGACATCTGCAAACCTCTACTTCCTAGCAGGGAAGTGTCGCATTTACATTCATTTGAAGTGAATACGAGGTATACATGACACTTCGCAATGAATATTATACCTTATCATGAAACATGGAAGTGAGATGCTATATCGCGTTTTAAGAAGCATTAGAACTCTATTGCTACGATACGTAGACATCTGCAAACGCTATTTCCTAGCATGGAAGTGTCTTATTTACATTCTTTCGAAGTGAATGCGAGGGTAAACATGACACTTCGCAATGAATATTATATCTTACCATGAAACATAGAAGTGAGATGCGATATCGCGTTCTAAGAAGCATTAGAACTCCATTGCTACGATACGTAGACATCTGCAAACGCTAATTTCCTAGCATGGAAGGGTCGCATTTACATTCTTTTGAAGTGAGTACGAGGTATACATAACACTCCATAGTGAATATTATATCTTCTCATGAAACATAGCAGTGAGATGCCTTATCGCGTTTTAAGAAGCATTAGAACTCTATTGCTACGATACGTAGACATCTGCAAACGCTATTTCCTTGCATGGAAGTGTCAACATTTACATTCTTTTGAAGTGAATACGAGATATACATGACACTTCGCAATGAATATTATATCTTGTCATGAAACATAGAATGAGGTGCTATATCGCGTTTTGAGAAGCTTTAGAACTCTATTGCCAATATACGTAGATATCTGCAAACTCTATTTTCCTAGGAAGGAAATGTCGCAATTTACAATCCATTGAAGTGAACACGAGGTATACATGACACTTCGCAATGAATATTATATCTTATCATGAAACATAGAAATGAGATGCGACATCTCGTTTTAAGAAGTACTAGCACTCTATTGTTTCCATACGTAGTCATCTGCAAATGCTATTTCCCTAGCATGGAAATGACGCATTTACATCCCTTTGAAGTGAATACGAGGTATACATGACACTTCGCAATGAATATTATATCTGATCATGAAACGTAGGAATGAGGTGCTACATTGCGTTTTGAGAAGCATTAGAACTCTATTGCTAATATACGTAGACATCTGCAAACTCTATTTCCTACCATGGAAATGTCGCACTTACATTCCAATTGAAGTGAATACGAGATATACCTAACATTACACAATGAATATTATATCTTATTACGAAACATAGAAATGAAATACGACATCTCGTATTCAGAAGCATAAGTCTCTATTGCTGTGATACGTAGACACTTGCATACGCTATTTCCTAGCATGCAAGTGGCGCATTTACATTCTGTTGAAGTGAATACGAGGTATACATGACACTTCGCAATGAATATTATGTCTTATCATGAACATAGAAATGAAATGCGACATCTCGTTTTAAGAAGCATATGTATTCTATTGCTGTGATACGTAGACATCTGCAAACAATATTTCCTAGCAAGGAAGCGTCGCATTTACATTCTTGTGAAGTGAAAATCGAGGTATACATGACACTTCGCATTTGAATATTATATCTTATCATGAAACATAGAAGTGAGATGTGATATCGCGTTTAAGAAGCATTAGAACTCTATTGCTACGATACGTAGACATCTGCAAACGCTATTTCCTAGCATGGAAGGGTCGCATTTACATTCTTTTGAAGTGAATACGAGGTATACATGACACTTCGCAATAAATATTATATCTGATCATGAAACATAGAAATGAGATGCGACATCGCATTTTGAGAAGCAGTAGAACCCTATTGCTTCGATACGTAAGACATCTGCAAACTCTACTTCCTAGCAGGGAAGTGTCGCATTTACATTCATTTGAAGTGAATACGAGGTATACATGACACTTCGCAATGAATATTATACCTTATCATGAAACATAGACGTGAGATGCGATATCGCATTTTAAGAAGCATTAGAACTCTATTGCTACGATACGTAGACATCTGGAAACGCTATTTCCTAGCATGGAAGTGTCGCATTTACATTCTTTTGAAGTGAATACGAGGTATACATAACACCCTACAATAAATATTATATGTTATCACGAAACATAGAAGTGAGATGCGATATCGCGATTTACGAAGCGCTAGAACTACATTGCTACGATGCGTAGACATTTGGAAACGTTATTTCCTAGCAAGGAAGTGTCGCATTTAACATTCTTTTGAAGTGAATACGAGGTATACATAACACTCCACAATGAATATTATATCTTATCATAAAACATAGGATGAGGTGCTATATTGCGATTTGAGAAGCATTAGAACTCTATTGCTAATATACGTAGACATCTGCAATCCTATTTCCTACCATGGAAATGTCGCACTTACATTCCATTGAAGTGAATACGAGGTATACATAACATTACACAATGAATATTATATCTTATTTACGAAACAGAAAAGAGAGTTGCGACATCTCGTTTTAAGAAGCATTAGAACTCTGTTGCTGTACGATACGTAGACATCTGCAAAACGCTATTTCCTAGCAATGCAAGTGTCGCATTTACATTCTTTGAAGTGAATACGAGGTATACATGACACTTCGCGTTGAATATTATATCTTATCATGAAACATAGGAATGCGGTGCTATATCGCGTTTTGAGAAGCATTAAAACTCTATTGCTAATATACGTAGACGTCTGCGAACTCTATTTCCTAGCAAGGAAATGTCGCATTTACATTCCATTGAAGTGAATACGAGGTATGCATGACACTTCGCAATGGATATTATATCTTATCATGAAACATAGAAATGAGATGCGATATCTCGTTTAGGAAGCATTAGAACCCCATTCTTACGATACGTGGTCTGGGAAGCGCTATTTCCTAGCACGGAAGATTCGTATTTACATTCTTTTGAAGTGAATATGAGGTATACATAACATTCCACAATGAATATTACATCTTATTACGAAACATAGAAATGTAATACGACTTCTCATTTTAAGAAGCATTAGAACTCTATTTGCTACGATACGTAGACATCTGCAAACATTATTTCCTAGCCAGGAAGTGTCGCATTTACATTCATTTTGAAGTGAATACGAGGTATACATGACACTTCGCAATGAATATTGTATCTGACCATGAAACGTAGTAATGAGATGCGACATCGCGTTTTGAGAAGCATTAGAACCCTATTGCTTCGATACATAGACATCTGCAAACAATATTTCCTAGCAAGGAGGTGTCGCATTTACATTCTCTTGAAGTGAATACCAGGTATACATGACACTTCGCAATGGATATTATATCTTATCATGAAACATAGAAATGAGATGCGAACATCTCGTTTTAAGAAGTATTAGAACTCTATTCTTTCGATACGTGGTCTGGAAACGCTATTTCCCTAGCACGGAAGATACGTATTTACATTCTTTTGAAGTGAATATGAGGTATACATGACACTCCATAATGAATATTATTATCTTATCGTGAATCATAGCAGTGAGATACGATATCCCGTTTTAGGAAGCATTAGAACTCTATTCCTACGATGCGTAGACATCTGCAAATGTTATTTCCTAGCAAGGAAGTGTCGCATTAACATTCTTTTGAAGTGAATACGAGGTATACATAACATTCCACAATGAATATTACATCTTATTACGAAACATAGAAATGAAATACGACTTCTCATTTTAAGAAGCATTAGACTCTATTGCTTCGATACGTAGACATCTGCAAACAACATTTCCTAGCCAGGAAGTGTCGCATTTACATTCATTTGAAGTGGAATACGAGGTATACCATGACACTTCGCAATGAATATTATATCTGACCATGAAACATATTAATGAGATGCGACATCGCGTTTGAGAAGCATTAGAACCCTATTGCTTCGATACGTAGACATCTGCAAACAATATTTCCTAGCAAGGAAGTGTCGCATTTACATTCTCTTGAATTGAATACCAGGCATACATAACACTCCACAATGAATATTATGTCTTATCATGAAACATAGAATGAAATGCGACATCTCGTTTTAAGAATATTAGAACACTCTTGCTACGATACGTAGACATCTGCAACAATATTTCCTAGCATGCAAGTGGGCGCATTTACATTCTGTTGAAAGTGAATACGAGGTATACATGACACTTCGCAATAAATATTATGTCTTATCATGAAACATAGAAAGGAAATGCGACATCTCGTTTTATGAAGTATTAGAACACTCTTGCTACTATACGTAGACGTCTGCAAACGTTATTTCCTAGCAAGGAAGTGTCGCATTTACATTCTTTTGAAGTGAATACGAGGTATACATAACCATTCCACAATGAATATTACATCTTATTACGAAACATAGAAATGAAATACGACTTCTCATTTTAAGAAGCATTAGAACTCTATTGCTATGATACGTAGACATCTGCAAACAATATTTCCTAGCAAGGAAGTGTCGCATTTACATTCTCTTGAAGTGAATACCAGGTATACATAAACACTCCACAATGGATATTATATCTTATCACGAAACATAGAAGTGAGATGCGACATCGCGTTCTACGAATCATTAGACTCTATTGTTTCGACACGTAGTCGTCTGGAAACGATTATTTCCCAGTAAGGAAGTGTCACATTTACATCCTTTTGAAGTGAATACGAGGTATACATGACACTTCGCAATGAATATTATGTCTTATCGTGAAACATAGAAATGAAATGCGACATCTCGTTTTAAGAAGTATTAGAACACTCTTGCTACGATACGTAGACATCTGCAAACAATATTTCCTAGCATGCAAGTGGCGCATATTTACATTCTGTGAAGTGAATACGAGTATACATGACACTTCGCAATGAATATTATGTCTTAGCATCAAACATAGAAAGGAAATGCGACATCTCGTTTTATGAAGTATAGAACACTCTTGCATACTATACGTAGACGTCTGCAAACGTTATTTCCTAGCATGGAAAGTGTCGCATTATACATTCCATTGAAGTGAATACGAGATATGCATGAAACTCGCAATGAATATTATATCTTATCATGAAACAAGGAATGGGGTACTATATCGCGTTTTGAGAAGCATTAGAACTCTATTGCCTAATATACGTAGACATCTGCAAACTCTATTTCCTAGCAAGGAAGTGTCGCATTTACATTCCATTGAAGTGAATACGAGGTATGCATGACACTTCGCAATGGATATTATATCTTATCATGAAACATAGAAATGAGATGCGATATCTCGTTTTAGGAGTATTAGAACTCCATTCTTACGATACGTGGTCATCTGGAAACGCTAGTTCCTAGCATGCAAGTTTCGCATTTACATTCTTTTGAAGTGAATACGAGGTATACATGACACTTCGCAATGAATATTATATCTTATCATGAAACATAGAAGTGAGATGCGATATCGCGTTTTAAGAAGCATTAGAACTGTATTTGCAACGATACGTAGACATCTGCAAACGCTATTTCCTAGCATGCAAGTGTCGCATTTACATTATTTTGAAGTGAATACTAGGTATACATGACACTTCGCAATGAATATTATATCTTATCATGAAACATAGGGTGAGATGCGATATCGCGTTTTAAGAAGCATTAGAACCCTATTGCAACGATACGTAGACATCTGCAAGCAATATTTCCTAGCAAGGAAGTGTCGCATTTACATTCCTTTGAGTGAATACGAAGTATACATGGACACTTCATAATGATATTATATCTTATCATGAAACATAGAAGTGAGATGCGATATTGGTTTTAAGAAGCATTAGAACTCTATTGCTACGATACGTAGACATCTGCAATCAATATTTCCTAGCATGCAAGTGGCGCATTTACATTCTGTTGAAGTGAATACGAGGTATACATGACACTCGCAATGAATATTATGTCTTATCATAAAAAATAGAAATGAAATGCGACATCTCGTTTTAAGAAGTATCAGAACACTCCTGCTACGATACGTAGACGTCTGCAAACGTTATTTCCTAGCATGGAAGTGTCGCATTTACATTCCATTGAAGTGAATACGAGGTATACATGACACTTTCGCAATGAATATTATATTTTATCATGAAACATAGAAATGAGATGCGATATCGCGTTTTTAGAAGCATTAGACTGTATTGCAACGATACGTAGACATCTGCAAACGCTATTTCCTAGCATGCAAGTGTCGCATTTACATTCTTTTGAAGTGAATACGAGGTATACATGACACCTTCGCAATGAATATTATGTCTTATCAATAAAACATAGAAATGAATGCGACATCTCGTTTTAAAGAAGTATAGAACACTCTTGCTACGATACGTAGACGTCTGCAAACGTTATTTCCTAGCATGGAAGTGTCGCATTTACATTCCATTGAAGTGAATACGAGGTATACATGACACTTCGCAATGAATATTATATCTTATCATGAAACATAGGGGTGAGATGCGATATCGCGTTTAAGAAGCATTAGAACCCCTATTGCAACGATACGTAGACATCTGCAAACAATATTTCCTAGCAAGGAAGTGTCGCATTTACATTCCTTTGAAGTGAATACGAAGTATACATGACACTTCATAATGAATATTATATCTTATCATGAAACATAGAAGTGAGATGCGATATTGGGTTTAAGAAGCATTAGAACTCTATTGCTACGATACGTAGACATCTGCAATCAATATTTCCTAGCATGCAAGTGGCGCATTTACATTTCTGTTGAAGGTGAATACGAGGTATACATGACACTTCGCAATGAATATTATATTTTATCATGAAACATAGAAATGAGATGCGATATCGCGTTTTAAGAAGCATGTGAACTGTATTGCAACGATACGTTAGACATCTGCAAACGCTATTTCCTAGCATGCAAGTGTCGCAATTTACTTCTTTTGAAGTGAATACGAGGTATACATTGACACTTCGCAATGAATATTATGTCTTATCATAAAACATAGAAATGAAATGCGACATCTCGTTTTAAGAAGTATTAGAACACTGTTGCTACGATACGTAGACGTCTGCAAACGTTATTTCCTAGCATGGAAGTGTCGCATTTACATTCCATTGAAGTGAATACGAGGTATACATGACACTTCGCATGAATATTATATCTTATCATGGAACATAGAAGTGAGATGCGATATCGCGTTCTAAGAAGCATTAGAACTCTGTTGCTGCGATACGTAGACATCTGCAAACGCTATTTCCTAGCATGGAAGTGTCTTATTTACATTCTTTTGAAGTGAATGCCGAGATATACATGACACTTCGCAATGAATATTATATCTTATAATGATACATAGAAGTGAGATGCGATATCGCGTTCTAAGAAGCATTAGAACTCTATTGCTGCGACACGCAGACATCTGCAAACGCTATTTCCTAGCATGGAAGGGTCGCATTTACACTCTTTTGAAGTGAGTACGAGGTATACATAACACTCCATAATGAATATTATATCTTATCATGAAACATAGGAATGAGGTGCTATATAGCGTTTTGAGAAGCATTAGAACTCTATTGCTAATATACATAGACATCTGCAAACTCTATTTCCTAGCACGGACATGTGGCACTTACATTCCACTGAAGTGAATACGAGGTATACATAACATTACACAATGAGTATTATATCTTATTATGAAACATAGAAATGAAATACGACATCTCGTTTTAAGAGGCATTAGGTACTCTATTGCTGTGATACGTAGACATCTGCAAACAATATTTCCTAGCAAGGAAGTGTCGCATTTACATTTTTGTGAAGTGGAAATCGAGGTATACATGACACTTCGCAATGAATATTATATCTTATCATGGAACATAGAAGTGAGATGCGATATCGCGTTCTAAGAAGCATTAGAACCCAATTGCTACGATACGTAGACATCTGCAAACGCTACTACCTAGCATGGAATTGTCGCATTTACATCTTTTGAAGTGAATACGAGGTATACATGACACCTTCGCAATGAATATTATATCTTATCATGAAACATAGAAGTGAGATGCGATAATCGCGTTCTGAGAAGCATTAGAACTCTATTGCTACGATACGTAGACATCTGCAAACGCTACTCCTGGCATGGAAGTGTCGCATTTACATTCTTTTGAAGTGAATACGAGGTATACATGACACTTCGCAATGAATATTATACCTTATCATGAAACATAGAAGAGAGGTCCGATATCGCGTTTTAGGAAGCATTAGAACTCTATTGCTGCGATACGTAGACATCTGCAAACCCTATTTCCTAGCATGGAAGTGTCATATTTACATTCTTTTGAAGTGAATACGAGGTATACATGACACTTCGCAATGAATATTATATCTTATCATGAAACATAGGAGTGAGATGCGATATCGCGTTCTAAGAAGCATTAGAACTCTATTGCTACGATACGTAGACATCTGCAAACGCTATTTCCTAGCATGGAAGTGTCGCATTTACATTCTTTTGAAGTGAATACGAGATATACATGACACTTCGCAATGAATATTATAGCTTATCATGAAACATAGGAATGAGGTGCTATATCGCATTTTGAGAAGCATTAAAACTATATTGCTATTATACGTAGACATCTGCAAACTCTATTTCCTAGCAAGGAAATTTCGCACTTACATTCCACTGAAGTGAATACGAGGTATACATAACATTACACAATGAATATTATATCTTATTACGAAACATAGAAGTGAAATACGACAACTCGTTTTAAGAAGCATTAGTACTCTATTACTGTGATACGTAGACATCTGCAAACAATATTTCCTAGCAAGGAAGTGTCGCATTTACATTCTTTTGAAGTGAATACGAGGTATACATGACACTTCGCAATGAATATTATACCTTATCATGAAACATAGAAGAGATGTGCGATAACGCATTTTAGGGAGCATTAGAACTCTATTGCTGCGATACGTAGACATCTGCAAACGCTATTTCCTAGCATGGAAGTGTCGCATTTACATTCTTTTGAAGTGAATACGAGATATACATGACACTTCGCAATGAATATTATATCTTATCATGAGACATAGGAATGAGGTGGTATATCGCGTTTTGAGAGGCATTAGAACTCTATTGCTGCGATACGTAGACATCTGCAAACGCCATTTCCTAGCATTACACTTACATTCCACTGAAGTGAGTACGAGGTATACATAGCAGTCCACAGTGAATATTATATCTTATCACGAAACATAGAAATGAAATGCGGCATCTCGTTTTAAGACGCATTAGGACTCTATAGCTACGATACGTAGACATCTGCAAACAATATTTCCTAGCAAGGAAGTGTCGCATTTACATTCCTGTGAAGTGAAATCGAGGTATACATGACACTTCGCAATGAATATTATATCATATCATGGAACATAGAAGTGAGATGCGATATCGCGTTCTAAGAAGCATTAGAACTCTATTGCTACGATACGTAGACATCTGCAAATGCTATTTCCTAGCATGGAAGGGTCGCATTTACACTCTTTTGAAGTAGGTACGAGGTATACAAAACACTCCATAATGAATATTATATCTTTTCATGAAACATAGCAGTGAGATGCGATATCGGCGTTTTAAGAAGCATCAGAAATCTATTGCTACGTTACGTAGACATCTGCAAACGCTATTTCCAAGCATGGAAGTGTCGCATTTACATTCTTTTGAAGTGAATACGAGATATACATGACACATCGAAATGAATATTATATCTTATCATGAAACATAGGAATGAGGTGCTATATCGCGTTTTGAGAAGCATTGGAACTCTATTGCTAATATACGTAGACATCTGCAAACTCTATTTCCTAGCATGGACATGTGGCACTTACATTCCACTGAAGTGAATACGAGGTATACATAACACTCCACACTGAATATTATATCTTATCACGAAACATAGAAATGAAATGCGGCATCTCGTTTTAAGACGCATTAGAACTCTATTGCTACGATACGTAGACATCTGCAAACGCTATTTCCAAGAATGGAAGGGTCGCATTTACATTCTTTTGAATTGAGTACGAAGTATACATAACACTCCATAATGAATATTGTATCTTATCATGAAACATAGCAGTGAGATGCGATATCGCATTTTAAGCAGCATTAGAACTCTTTTGCTACGATACGTATACATCTGCAAACGCTATTTCCTAGCATGGAAGTGTCGCATTTACATTCTTTTGAAGTGAATACGAGGTATACGTAACATTACACAATGAATATTATATCTTATTACGAAACATAGAAATGAAATGCGACATCTCGTTTTAAGAATCATTAGTACTCTATTGCTGTGATACGTAGACATCTGCAAACAATATTTCCTAGCAAGGAAGTGTCGCATTTACATTCTTGTGAAGTGAAATCGAGGTATACATGACACTTCGCAATGAATATTATATCTTATCATGGAACATAGAAGTGAGATGCGATATCGCGTTCTAAGAAGCATTAGAACCCTATTGCTACGATACGTAGACATCTGCAAACACTATTTCCTAGCATGGAAGTGTCTCATTTACATTCTTTTGAAGTGAATATGAGGTATAGATGACACTTCGCAATGAATATTATATCTTATCATGAAACATAGAAGTGAGATGCGATTTCGCGTTCTAAGAAGCATTAGAACTCTATTGCTACGATACGTAGACAGCTGCAGACGCTATTTCCTAGCATGGAAGTGTCGCATTTACATTCTCTTGAAGTGAATACGAGATATACATGACACTTCGCAATGAATATTATATCTTATCATGAAACATAGGAATGAGGTGCTATATCGCGTTTTGAGAAGCATTAGAACTCTATTGCTAATATGCGTAGAGATCTGCAAACTCTATTTCCTAGCATTACACTTACATTCCACTTACATTCCACTGAAGTGAATACGAGGTATACATAACACTCCACACTGAATATTATATCTTATCACGAAACATAGAAATGAAATGCGGCATCTCGTTTTAAGACGCATTAGAACTCTATTGCTACGATACGTAGACATCTGCAAACGCTATTTCCTAGCATGGAAGTGTCGCACTTACATTCTTTTGATGTGAATACGAGGTATACATGACACTTCGTAATGAATATTATATCTTATCATGAAACATAGAAGTGAGATGCGATATCGCGTTCTAAGAAGCATTAGAACTCTATTGCTACGATACGTAGACATCTGCAAACGCTATTTCCTAGCATGGAAGGGTCGCATTTACACTCTTTTGAAGTGAGTACGAGGTATACATAACACTCCATAATGAATATTATACCTTTTCATGAAACATAGCAGTGAGATGCGATATCGCGTTTTAAGAAGCATTAGAAATCTATTGCTACGATACGTAGACATCTGCAAACGCAATTTCCAAGCATGGAAGTTTCGCGTTTACATTCTTTTGAAGTGAATACGAGATATACATGACACTTCGAAATGAATATTATATCTTATCATGAAACATAGAAGTGAGATGCGATATCGCGTTCTAAGAAGCATTAGAACCCTATTGCTACGATACGTAGACATCTGGAAACACTATTTCCTAGCATGGAAGTGTCGCATTTACATTCTTTTGAAGTGAATATGAGGTATAGATGACACTTCGCAATGAATATTATATCTTTTCATGAAACATAGAAGTGAGATGCGATTTCGCGTTCTAAGAAGCAGTAGAACTCTATTGCTACGATACGTAGACATCTGCAGACACTATTTCCTAGCATGGAAGGGTCGCATTTACACTCTTTTGAAGTGAGTACGAGGTATACACAACACTCCATAATGAATATTATATCCTCTCATGAAACATAGTAGTGAGATGCGATATCGCGTTTTAGGAAGCATTAGAACTCTATTGCTGCGATACGTGGACATCTGCAAACGCAATTTCCTAGCATGGAAGTGTCGCGTTTACATTCTTTTGAAGTGAATACGAGATATACATGACACTTCGCAATGAATATTATAGCTTATCATGAAACATAGGAATGATGTGCTATATCGCGTTTTGAGAAGCATTAGAACTCTATTGCTATTATATGTAGACATCTGCAAACGCTACTTCCTAGCATGGAAGTGTCGCATTTACATTCTTTTGAAGTGAATACGAGGTATACATGACACTTCGCAATGAATATTATATCTTATCATGAAACATAGAAGTGAGATGCGATATCGCGTTCTAAGAAGCACTAGAACTCTATTGCTACGATACGTAGACATCTGCAAACGCTACTTCCTAGCATGGAAGTGTCGCATTTACATTCTTTTGAGTGAATACAAGGTATACATGACACTTCGCAATGAATATTATAGCTTATCATGAAACATAGGAATGATGTGCTATATCGCGTTTTGAGAAGCATTAGAACTCTATTGCTATTATATGTAGACATCTGCAACGCTACTTCCTAGCATGGAAGTGTCGCATTTACATTCTTTTGAAGTGAATACGAGGTATACATGACACTTCGCAATGAATATTATATCTTATCATGAAACATAGACGTGAGAATGCGATATCGCGTTCTAAGAAGCATTAGAACTCTATTGCTACGATACGTAGACATCTGCAAACGCTATTTCCTAGCATGGAAGGGTCGCATTTACACTCTTTTGAAGTGAGTACGAGGTATACATAACACCTCCATAATGAATATTATACCTTTTCATGAAACATAGCAGTGAGATGCGATATCGCGTTTTAAGAAGCATTAGAAATCTATTGCTACGATACGTAGACATCTGCAAACGCAATTTCCAAGCATGGAAGTTTCGCGTTACATTCTTTTGAAGTGAATACGAGATATACATGACACTTCGCAATGAATATTATATCTTATCATGAAACATAGAAGTGAGATGCGATATCGCGTTCTAAGAAGCACTAGAACTCTATTGCTACGATACGTAGACATCTGCAAACGCTACTTCCTAGCATGGAAGTGTCGCATTTACATTCTTTTGAAGTGAATACGAGGTATACATGACACTTCGCAATGAATATTATATCTTATCATGAGACATAGAATGAGGTGCTTATATCGTGTTTTGAGAAGCATTAGAACTCTATTGCTGCGATACGTAGACATCTGCAAACGCCATTTCCTAGCATTACACTTACATTCACTGAGTGAGTACGAGGTATACATAACAGTCCACAGTGAATATTATATCTTATCACGAAACATAGAAATGAAATGCGACATCTCGTTTAAGACGCATTAGGACTCTATTGCTACGATACGTAGACATCTGCAAATGCTATTTCCTAGCATGGAAGGGTCGCATTACACTCTTTTGAAGTGAGTACGAGGTATACAAAACACTCCATAATGAATATTATATCTTTTCATGAAACATGGCAGTGAGATGCGATATCGCGTTTTAAGAAGCATCAGAAATCTATTGCTACGTTACGTAGACATCTGCAAACGCTATTTCCAAGCATGAATTGTCGCATTTACATTCTTTTGAAGTGAATACGAGATATACATGACACATCGAAATGAATATTATATCTGATCATGAAACATAGGAATGAGGTGCTATATCGCGTTTTGAGAAGCATTGGAACTCTATTGCTAATATACGTAGACATCTGCAAACTCTATTTCCTAGCATGGACCTGTGGCACTTACATTCCACTGAAGTGAATGCGAGGTATACATAACATTGCACAATGAGAATTATATCCTTATTATTAAACATAGAAATGAAATACGACATCTCGTTTAAGAAGCATTAGTACTCTATTGCTGTGATACGTAGACATCTGCAAACAATATTTCCTAGCAAGGAAGTGTCGCATTTACATTCTTGTGAAGTGAAATCGAGGTATACATGACAAATCGCACTGAATATTATATCTTATCATGAAACATAGAAGTGAGATGCTTTATCGCGTTTTAAGAAGCATTAGAACTATATTGCTACGATACGTAGACATCTGCAAACGCTATTTCCAAGAATGGAAGGGTCGCATTTACATTCTTTTGAATTGAGTACGAGGTATACATAACACTCCATAATGAATATTGTATCTATCATGAAACAAAGCAGTGAGATGCGATATCGCATTTTAAGAAGCATTAGAACTCTATTGCTACGATACGTATACATCTGCAAACGCTATTTCCTAGCATGGAGTGTCGCATTTAACATTCTTTTGAAGTGAAATACGGGGTATACGTAACATTACACAATGAATATTATATCTTATTACGAAACATAGAAATGAATGCGACATCTCGTTTTAAGAATCATTAGTACTCTATTGCTGTGATACGTAGACATCTGCAAACAATATTTCCTAGCAAGGACGTGTCGCATTTACATTCTTGTGAAGTGAAATCGAGGTATACATGACACTACGCAATGAATATTATATCTTATCATGGAACATAGAAGTGAGATGCGATATCGCGTTCTAAGAAGCATTAGAACCCTATTGCTACGATACGTAGACATCTGCAACACTATTTCCTAGCATGGAAGTGTCGCATTTACATTCTTTTGAAGTGAATATGAGGTATACATGACACTACGCAATGAATATTATTCTTATCATGGAACAGAGAAGTGATATGCGATTTCGCGTTCTAAGAAGCAGTAGAACTCTATTGCTACGATACGTAGACATCTGCAGACGCTATTTCCTAGCATGGAAGGGTCGCATTTACAATTCCTTTGAAGTGAGTACGAGGTATACATAACACTCCATAATGAATATTATATCCTCTCATGAAACATAGTAGTGAGATGCGATATCGCGTTTTAGGAAGTATTAGAACTCTATTGCTGCGATACGTAGACATCGCCAAACGCTATTTCCTAGCATGGAAGTGTCGCGTTTACATTCTTTTGAAGTGAATACGAGGTGTACATGACACTTCGCAATGAATATTATATCTTATCAGGAACCATAGAATTGAGATGCTATAACGAGTTTTGAGAAGCATTAGAACTGTATTGCTGTGATACGTAGACATCTGCAAACAATATTTCCTAGCAAGGAAGTGTCTACATTCTTGTGAAGTGAAATCGAGGTATACATGACACTTCGCAATGAATATTATATCTTATCATGGAACATAGAAGTGAGATGCGATATCGCGTTCTAAGAAGCATTAGAACCCTATTGCTACGATACGTAGACATCTGCAAACACTATTTCCTAGCATGGAAGTGTCTCATTTACATTCTTTTTGAAGTGAATATGAGGTATAGATGACACTTCGCAATGAATATTATAGCTTATCATGAAACATAGAAGTGAGATGCGATTTCGCGTTCTAAGAAGCATTAGAACCCTATTGCTACGATACGTAGACATCTGCAAACACTATTTCCTAGCATGGAAGTGTCGCATTTACATTCTTTTGAAGTGAATATGAGGTATAGATGACACTTCGCAATGAATATTATATCTTATCATGAAACATAGAAGTGAGATGCGATTTCGCGTTCTAAGAAGCAGTAGAACACTATTGCTACGATACGTAGACATCTGCAAACGCTACTTCCTAGCATGGAAGTGTCGCATTTACATTCTTTTGAAGTGAATACGAGGTATACATGACACTTCGCAATGAATATTATATCTTATCATGAAACATGGAAGTGAGATGCGATATCGCATTTTAAGAGGCATTAGGACTATATTGCTACGATACGTAGACACCTGCAGACGCTATTTCCTAGCAAGGAAGTGTCGCATTTACATTCGTTTGGAGGGAATACGAGGTATACATGACACTTCGCAATGAATATTGTATCTTATCATGAAACATAGAAGTGAGATGCGATATCGCGTTTTAAGAAGCATTAGAACTCTATTGCCTCGACGCGTAGACAGCTGCATACGCTATTTCCTAGCATGGAAGTGTCGCATTTACATTCTTTTGAAGTGAATACGAGGTGTACATGACACTTCGCAATGAATATTATATCTTATCAGGAACCATAGAATTGAGATGCTATAACGAGTTTTGAGAAGCATTAGAACTGTATTGCTGTGATACGTAGACATCTGCAAACAATATTTCCTAGCAAGGAAGTGTCGCATTTACATTCTTGTGAAGTGAAATCGAGGTATACATGACACTTCGGAATGAATGTTATATCTTATCATGGAACATAGAAGTGAGATGCGATATCGCGTTCTAAGAAGCATTAGAACCCTATTGCTACGATACGTAGACATCTGCAAACACTATTTCCTAGCATGGAAGTGTCTCATGAACATTCTTTTGAAGTGAATATGAGGTATAGATGACACTTCGCAATGAATATTATAGCTTATCATGAAACATAGAAGTGAGATGCGATTTCGCGTTCTAATAAGCATTAGAACTCTATTGCTACGATACGTAGACATCTGCAGACGCTATTTCCTAGCATGGAAGGGTCGCATTTACATTCTCTTGAAGTGAATACGAGATATACATGACACTTCGCAATGAATATTATATCTTATCATGAAACATAGGAATGAGGTGCTATATCGCGTTTTGAGAAGCATTAGAACTCTATTGCTAATATGCGTAGAGATCTGCAAACTCTATTTCCTAGCATTACACTTACATTCCACTTACATTCCACTGAAGTGAATACGAGGTATACATAACAATCCACACTGAATATTATATCTTATCACGAAACATAGAAATGAAATGCGGCATCTCGTTTTAAGACGCATTAGAACTCTATTGCTACGATACGTAGACATCTGCAAACGCTATTTCCTAGCATGGAAGTGTCGCATTTACATTCTTTTGAAGTGAATACGAGGTATACATGACACTTCGCAATGAATATTATATCTTATCATGAAACATAGAAGTGAGATGCGATATCGCGTTTTAAGAAGCATTAGAACTCAATTGCTACGATACGTGGACATCTGCAAACGCTATTTCCTAGCATGCTAGTGTCGCATTTACATGCTTTTGAAGTGAATACGAGGTATACATGACAATTCGCAATGAATATTATATCATATCATAAAACATAGAAGTGAGATGCGATATCGCGTTTTAAGAATCATTAGAACTCTACTGTTTCCACACGTAGTCATCTGGAGACGCTATTTCCTAGCAAGGAAGTGCCGCACTTACATCCCTTTGATGTGAATACGAGGTATACATGACACTTCGCAATGAATATTATATCTGATCATGAAACATAGAAATGAGATGCGACATCGCGATTTAAGAAGCATTAGAACTCTATTGCTACGATACGTAGATATCTGCAAACGCTATTTCCTAGCATGGAAGTGTCGCATTTACATTCTTTTGAAGTGAATACGAGGTATACATGACACTTGGCAATGAATATTATATCTTATCATGAAACATAGAAGTGAGATGCGAAATCGCGTTTTAAGAAGCATTAGAAATCTATTGCTACGATACGTAGACATCTGCAAACTCTATTTGCTAGCATGGAAGTTTCGCATTTACATTCATTTGAAGTGAATGCGAGGTATACATGACACTTCGCAATGAATATTATATCTTATCTCGAAACATAGAAGTGAGATGCGACATCTCGTTTTAAGAAGCATTAGAACTCCGTTGCTACGATACGTAGACATCTGCAAACGCTATTTCCTAGCATGTAAGTGTCGCATTTACATTCATTTGAAGTGACTACGAGGTATACATGACACTTCGCAATGAATATTATATCTCATCATGAAACATGGAAATGAGATGCGACATCGCGTTTTGAGAAGCAGCAGAACCCTATTGCTTCGATACGTAGACACCTGCAAACTCTACTTCCTAGCAGGGAAGTGTCGCATTTACATTCATTTGAAGTGAATACGAGGTATACATGACACTTCGCAATGAATATTATACCTTATCATGAAACATATAAGTGAGATGCGAAATCGCGTTTTAAGAAGCACTAGAACTCTATTGCTACGATACGTAGACATCTGCAAACGCTATTTGCCAGCATGGAAGTTTCGCATTTACATTCATTTGAAGTGAATACGAGGTATACATGACACTTCGCAATGAATATTATATCTTATCACGAAACATAGAAGTGAGATGCGACATCTCGTTTTAAGAAGCCGTTGCTACGATACGTAGACATTAGAACTCCTTTGCTACGATACGTAGACATCTGCAAACGCTATTTCCTAGCATGGAAGTGTCGCATTTACATTCATTTGAAGTGACTACGAGGTATACATGACACTTCGCAATGAATATTATATCTTGTCATGAAACATAGAAGTGAGATGCGATATCGCGTTTTAGAAGCATTAGAACTCTATTGCTACGATACGTAGACATCTGCAAACGCTATTTCCTAGCATGGAAGTGTCGCATTTACATTCATTTGAAGTGACTACGAGGTATACATGACACTTCGCAATGAATATTATATCTCATCATGAAACATGGAAATGAGATGCGACATCGCGTTTTGAGAAGCAGTAGAACCCTATTGCTTCGATACGTAGACACCTGCAAACTCTACTTCCTAGCAGGGAAGTGTCGCATTTACATTCATTTGAAGTGAATACGAGGTATACATGACACTTCGCAATGAATATTATACCTTATCATGAAACATATAAGTGAGATGCGAAATCGCGTTTTAAGAAGCACTAGAACTCTATTGCTACGATACGTAGACATCTGCAAACGCTATTTGCTAGCATGGAAGTTTCGCATTTACATTCATTTGAAGTGAATACGAGGTATACATGACACTTCGCAATGAATATTACATCTTATCACGAAACATAGAAGTGAGATGCGACATCTCGTTTTAAGAAGCCGTTGCTACGATACGTAGACATTAGAACTCCTTTGCTACGATACGTAGACATCTGCAAACGCTATTTCCTAGCATGGAAGTGTCGCATTTACATTCATTTGAAGTGACTACGAGGTATACATGACACTTCGCAATGAATATTATATCTTGTCATGAAACATAGAAGTGAGATGCGATATCGCGTTTTAGAAGCATTAGAACTCTATTGCTACGATACGTAGGCATATGCAAACGCTATTTCCTAGCATGCAAGTGCCGCACTTACATCCCTTTGAAGTGAATACGATGTATACATGACACTTCGCAATGAATATTATATCTGATCATGAAACATAGAAATGAGATGCGACATCGCGATTTAAGAAGCATTAGAACTCTATTGCTACGATGCGTAGACATCTGCATATGTTATTTCCTAGCAAGCAAGTGTCGCCTTAACATCCTTTGAAGTGAATACGTGGTATGCATAACATTCCACAATGAATATTACATCTTATTACGAAACATAGAAATGAAATGCGACTTCTCATTTTAAGAAGCATCAGAACTCTATTGCTACGATACGTAGACATCTGCAAACGCTATTTCCTAGCATGGAAGTGTCGCATTTACATTTTTTTGAAGTGAATACGAGGTATACATGACACTTCGCAATGAATATTATATCTCATCATGAAACATGGAAATGAGATGCGACATCGCGTTTTGAGAAGCAGTAGAACCCTATTGCTTCGATACGTAGACACCTGCAAACTCTACTTCCTAGCAGGGAAGTGTCGCATTTACATTCATTTGAAGTGAATACGAGGTATACATGACACTTCGCAATGAATATTATACCTTATCATAAAACATATAAGTGAGATGCGAAATCGCGTTTTAAGAAGCACTAGAACTCTATTGCTACGATACGTAGACATCTGCAAACGCTATTTGCTAGCATGGAAGTTTCGCATTTACATTCATTTGAAGTGAATACGAGGTATACATGACAATTCGCAATGAATATTATATCTTATCACGAAACATAGAAGTGAGATGCGACATCTCGTTTTAAGAAGCCGTTGCTACGATACGTAGACATTATAACTCCTTTGCTACGATACGTAGACATCTGCAAACGCTATTTCCTAGCATGGAAGTGTCGCATTTACATTCATTTGAAGTGACTACGAGGTATACATGACACTTCGCAATGAATATTATATCTTGTCATGAAACATAGAAGTGAGATGCTATATCGCGTTTTAGAAGCATTAGAACTCTATTGCTACGATACGTAGGCATCTGCAAACGCTATTTCCTAGCATGCAAGTGCCGCACTTACATCCCTTTGAAGTGAATACGAGGTATACATGACACTTCGCAATGAATATTATATCTGATCATGAAACATAGAAATGAGATGCGACATCGCGATTTAAGAAGCATTAGAACTCTATTGCTACGATGCGTAGACATCTGCAAACGCTATTTCCTAGCATGGAAGTGTCGCATTTACATTCATTTGAAGTGACTACGAGGTATACATGACACTTCGCAATGAATATTATATCTCATCATGAAACATGGAAATGAGATGCGACATCGCGTTTTGAGAAGCACTAGAACTCTATTGCTACGATACGTAGACATCTGCAAACGCTATTTGCTAGCATGGAAGTTTCGCATTTACATTCATTTGAAGTGAATACGAGGTATACATGACACTTCGCAATGAATATTATATCTTATAACGAAACATAGAAGTGAGATGCGACATCTCGTTTTAAGAAGCCGTTGCTACGATACGTAGACATTAGAACTCCTTTGCTACGATACGTAGACATCTGCAAACGCTATTTCCTAGCATGGAAGTGACGCATTTACATTCATTTGAAGTGACTACGAGGTATACATGACACTTCGCAATGAATATTATATCTTGTCATGAAACATAGAAGTGAGACGCGATATCGCGTTTTAGAAGCATTAGATCTCTATTGCTACGATACGTAGGCATCTGCAAACGCTATTTCCTAGCATGCAAGTGTCGCATTTACATTCTTTTGAAGTGAATACGAGGTATACATGACACTTCGCAATGAATATTATATCTTATCAAGAAACATAGTGGAAATATGCGATATCGCGTTTTAAGAAGCAATAGAACTATATTTTTACGATACGTAGACATCTGCAAACAATATTTCCTAGCAAGGAAGTGTCGCATTTACAATCTTTTGAAGTGAATACGAGGTATACATGACACTTCGCAATGAATATTATATCTTATCATGAAACATAGCAGTGAGATGCGATATCGCGATTTAAGAAGCATTAGAACTCTATTGCTACGATGCCTAGACATCTGCATGTGTTATTTCCTAGCAAGCAAGTGTCGCACTAACATCCTTTGAAGTGAATACGAGGTATGCATAACATTCCACAATGAATATTATATCTTATTACGAAACATAGAAATGAAATGCGACTTCTCATTTTAAGAAGCATTAGAACTCTATTGCCACGATACGTAGACATCTGCAAACGCTATTTCCTAGCATGGAAGTGTCGCATTTACATTCTTTTGAAGTGAATACGAGGTATACATGACACTTCGCAATGAATATTATATCTTATCATGAAACATAGAAGTGAGATGCGATATCGCGTTTTAAGAATCACTAGAACTCTATTGTTTCGACACGTAGTCATCTGGAAACGCTATATCCTAGCAAGGAAGTGTCGCACTTACATCCCTTTTGAAGTGAATACGAGGTATACATGACACTTCGCAATGAATATTATATCTTATCAAGAAACATAAAGGAAATATGCGATATCGCGTTTTAAGAAGCAATAGAACTCTATTTTTACGATACGTAGACATCTGCAAACAATATTTCCTAGCAAGGAAGTGTCGCATTTACAATCTTTTGAAGTGAATACGAGGTATACATCTCACTCCACAATGAATATTATATCTTATCACGAAACATAGAAATGAAATGCGACATCTCGTTTAAGGAACATTAGAACTCCATTCTTACGATACGTGGTCATCTGGAAACGCTATTTCCTAGCAAGGAAGTGTCGCTTTTACATTCTTTTGAAGAGAATATGAGGTATACATGACACTTCGCAATGAATATTATATCTTATCTCGAAACATAGAAGTGAGATGTGATATCGCGTTTTAAGAAGCATTAGAACTCTATTGCTACGATACGTAGACATCTGCAAACGCTATTTGCTAGCATGGAAGTTTCGCATTTACATTCATTTGAAGTGAACACGAGGTGTACATGACCTTCGCAATGAATATTATACCTTATCATGAAACATATAAGTGAGATGCGAAATCGCGTTTTAAGAAGCACTAGAGCTCTATTGCTACGATACGTAGACATCTGCAAACGCTATTTGCTAGCATGGAAGTGTCGCATTTACATTCTTTTGAAGTGAATACGAGGTATACATGACACTTCGCAATGAATATTATGTCTTATCACGAAACATGGAAGTGAAATGCGATATCGCTGTTTAAGAAGCACTAGAACTCTATGGCTACGATGCGTAGACAACTGCAAATGTTATTTCCTAGCAAGGAAGTGTAGCATTTACATTCTTTTGAAGTCAATACGAGGTATACATAACACCCCATAATGAATATTATATCTTATCACGAAACATAGAAATGAAATACGACATCACGTTTTAAGTAGTATTAGAACTCTATTGCTACGATACGTAGACATCTGCAAAGGCTATTTCCTAGCATGGAAGTGTCGCATTTACATTCTTTTGAAGTGAATACGAGGTATACATGACACTTCGCAATGAATATTTTATCTTATCACGAAACATAGAAATGAAGTGCGACATCTTGTTTTAAGAAGCATTAGAACTCTATTTTTACGATACGTAGACATCTGCGAACAATATTTCCTAGCAACGAAGTGTCGCATTTTCATTCTTTTGAAGTGAATACGAGGTATACATGACACTTCGCAATGAATATTATATCTAATCATGAAACATAGAAGTGAGATGCGATATCGCGTTTTGAGAAGCATTAGAACTCTATTGCTAATATACGTAGACATCTGCAAACCCTAATTCCTAGCATGGAGGTGTCGCATTTACATTCCATTGAAGTGAATACGAGGTGTGCACGTCATTTCGCAATGGATATTATATCTTATCATGAAACATAGAAATGAGATGCGATATCTCATTTTAAGAAGTATTAGAACTCCATTCTTACGATACGTGGTCATCTGGAAACGCTACTTCCTAGCAAGGAAGTGTCGCATTTACATTCTTTTGAAGTTCATACGAGGTATACATGACTCTTCGCAATGAATATTATATCTTATCTCGAAACATAGAAGTGAGATGCGATATCGCGATTTAAGAAGCGCTAGATCTCTATTGCTACGATGCGTAGACATCTGCAAATGTTATTTCCTAGCAAGGAAGTGTCGCATTTACATTCTTTTGAAGTGAATACGAGGTATACATGACACATCGCAATGAATATTATATCTTATCATGTAACATAGAAGTGAGATGCGATATCGCGTTCTAAGCAACATTAGAATTCTAATGCTATTATACGTAGACATCTGCAAACTCTATTTCCTAGCAAGGAAACTTCGCACTTACATTCCACTGAAGTGAATACGAGGTATACATAACTTTACACAATGAATATTATATCTTATTACGAAACATAGAAGTGAAATACGACATCTCGTTTTAAGAAGCATTAGTACTCTATTGCTGTGATACGTAGACATCTGCAAACAATATTTCCTAGCAAGGAAGTGTCGCATTTACATTCTTTTGAAGTGAATTCGAGGTATACATGACACTTCGCAATGAATATTATACCTTATCATGAAACATAGGAGAGAGGTGCGATATCGCATTTTAGGAAGCATTAGAACTCTATTGCTGCGATACGTAGACATCTGCAAACGCTACTTCCTAGCATGGAAGTGTCGCATTTACATTCTTTTGAAGTGAATACGAGATATACATGACACTTCGCAATGAATATTATATCTTATCATGAAACATAGGAATGAGGTGCTATATCGCGTTTTGAGAAGCATTAGAACTCTATTGCTAATATGCGTAGACATCTGCAAACTCTATTTCCTAGCATGGACATGTGGCACTTACATTCCACTGAAGTGAATACGAGGTATACATAACATTACACAATGAGTATTATATCTTATTACGAAACATAGAAATGTAATACGACATCTCGTTTTAAGAAGCATTATTACTCTATTACTGTGATACGTAGACATCTGCAAACAATATTTCCTAGCAAGGAAGTGTCGCATTTACATTCTTGTGACGTGAAATCGAGGTATACATGACACTTCGCAATGAATATTATATCTTATCATGAAACATAGGAATGAGGTGCTATATCGCGTTTTGAGAAGCATTAGAACTCTATAGCTACGATACGTAGACATCTGCAAAGGCTATTTCCTAGCATGGAAGGGTCGCATTTACTTTCTTTTGAAGTGAGTACGATGTATACATAACACTCCATAATGTATATTATATCTTATCATGAAACATAGCAGTGAGATGCGATATCGCGTTTTAAGAAGGATTAGTACTCTATTGCTGTGATACGTAGACATCTGCAAACAATATTTACTAGCAAGGAAGTGTCGCATTTACATTCTTTTGAAGTGAATACGAGGTATACATGACACTTCGCAATGAATATTATATCTTAACATGAAACATAGAAGAGAGATGCGATATCGCGTTTTATGGAGCATAAGAACTCTATTGCTGCGATACGTAGACATCTGCAAACGCTATTTCCTAGCATGGAAGTGTCGCATTTACATTCTTTTGAAGTGAATACGAGATATACATGACACTTCGCAATGAATATTATAGCTTATCATGAAACATAGGAATGAGGTGCTATATCGCGTTTTGAGAAGCATTAGAACTCTATTGCTAATATGCGTAGACTTCTGCAAACTCTATTTCCTAGCATGGACATGTGGCACTTACATTCCACTGAAGTGAATACGAGGTATACATAACATTACACAATGAGTATTATATCTTATTACGAAACATAGAAATGAAATACGACATCTCGTTTTAGGAAGCATTATTACTCTATTGCTGTGATACGTAGACATCTGCAAACAATATTTCCTAGCAAGGAAGTGTCACCTTTGCATTCTTTTGAAGTGAATACGATGTATACATGACACTTCGCAATGAATATTATACCTTATCATGAAACATAGAAGGGAGGTGCGATATCGCATTTTAGGGAGCATTAGAACTCTATTGCTGCGATACGTAGACATCTGCAAACGCTATTTCCTAGCATGGAAGTGTCATATTTACATTCTTTTGAAGTGAATACGAGGTATACATGGCACTTCGCAATGAATATTATATCTTATCATGAGACATAGGAATGAGGTGCTATATCGCGTTTTGAGAAGCATTAGAACTCTATTGCTAATATGCGTAGACATCTGCAAACTCTATTTCCTAGCATTACACTTACATTCCACTGGCATTCCACTGAAGTGAATACGAGGAATACATAACACTCCACAATGAATATTATATCTTATCACGAAACATAGAAACGGAATGCGGCATCTCGTTTTAAGACGCATTAGAACTCTATTGCTACGATACGTAGACATCTGCAAATGGTATTTCCTAGCATGGAAGTGTCATATTTACATTCTTTTGAAGTGAATACGAGGTATACATGACACTTCGCAATGAATATTATATCTTATCATGAAACATAGGAATGAGGTGCTATATCGCGTTTTGAGAAGCATTAGAACTCTATTGCTACGATACGTAGGCATCTGCAAACGCTATTTCCTAGCATGGAAGGGTCGCATTTACATTCTTTTGAAGTGAATACGAGGTATACATGACACTTCGCAATGAATATTATATCTTATCATGAAACATAAAAGTGAGATGCTATATCGCGTTCTAAGAAGCATTAGAACTCTATTGCTACGATACGTAGACATCTGCAAAGGCAATTCCCTAGCATGGAAGGGTCGCATTTACATTCCTTTGAAGTGAGTACGAGGTATAAATATCACTCCATAATGAATATTATATCTTATCATGAAACATAGAGGTGAGATGCGATATCGCGTTTTAAGAAGCATGAGTACTCTATTGCTACGACACGTAGACATCTGCAAACGCTATTTCCTAGCATGGAAGTGTCGCATTTACATTCATTTGAAGTGAATACGTGGTGTACATGACACTTCGCAATGAATATTATACCTTGTCATGAAACATAGAAGAGAGATGCGATATCGCGTTTTAGGAAGCATTGGAACTCGTTTGCTGCGATACGTAGACATCTGCAAACGCTATTTCCTAGCATGGAAGTGTCGCATTTCCATTCTTTTGATGTGAATACGAGATATACATGACACTTCGCAATGAATATTATATCTTATCATGAAGCATAGGAATGAGGTGCTATATCGCGTTTTAAGGAGCATTAGAGCTCTACAGCTACGATACGTAGACATCTGCAAACGCTATTTCCTAGCACGGAAGTGTCTTATTTACGTTCTTTTGAAGTGAATAGGAGGTATACATGACACTTCGCAATGAATATTATATCTTATCGTGAAACATAGAAGTGAGATGCGATATCGCGTTCTAAGAAGCATTAGAACTCTATTGCTACGATACGTAGACATCTGCAAACGCTATTTCCTAGCGTGGAAGTGTCTTATTTACGTTCTTTTGAAGTGAATACGAGGTATACATGACACTTCGCAATGAATATTATATCTTATCATGAAACATAGAAGTGAGATGCGATATCGCGTTCTAAGAAGCATTAGAACTCTATTGCTGTGATACGTAGACATCTGCAAACAATATTTCCTAGCAAGGAAGTGTCGCTTTTACATTCTTGTGAAGTGAAATCGAGGTTTACATGACACTTCGCAATGAATATTATATCTTATCATGAAACATAGGAGTGAGATGCTGTATCGCGTTCTAAGAAGCATTAGAACTCTAGTGCTACGATACGTAGGCATCTGCAAACGCTATTTCCTAGCATGGAAGGGTCGCATTTACATTCTTTTGAAGTGAATACGAGGTATACATGACACTTCGCAATGAATATTATATCTTATCATGAAACATAGAAGTGAGATGCGATATCGCGTTTTAAGAATCACTAGAACTCTATTGTTTCGACACGTAGTCATCTGGAAACGCTATATCCTAGCAAGGAAGTGTCGCACTTACATCCCTTTGAAGTGAATACGAGGTATACATGACACTTCGCAATGAATATTATATCTTATCAAGAAACATAAAGGAAATATGCGATATCGCGTTTTAAGAAGCAATAGAACTCTATTTTTACGATACGTAGACATCTGCAAACAATATTTCCTAGCAAGGAAGTGTCGCATTTACAATCTTTTGAAGTGAATACGAGGTATACATCTCACTCCACAATGAATATTATATCTTATCACGAAACATAGAAATGAAATGCGACATCTCGTTTTAAGGAACATTAGAACTCCATTCTTACGATACGTGGTCATCTGGAAACGCTATTTCCTAGCAAGGAAGTGTCGCTTTTACATTCTTTTGAAGAGAATATGAGGTATACATGACACTTCGCAATGAATATTATATCTTATCTCGAAACATAGAAGTGAGATGTGATATCGCGTTTTAAGAAGCATTAGAACTCTATTGCTACGATACGTAGACATCTGCAAACGCTATTTGCTAGCATGGAAGTTTCGCATTTACATTCATTTGAAGTGAACACGAGGTGTACATGACCTTCGCAATGAATATTATACCTTATCATGAAACATATAAGTGAGATGCGAAATCGCGTTTTAAGAAGCACTAGAGCTCTATTGCTACGATACGTAGACATCTGCAAACGCTATTTGCTAGCATGGAAGTGTCGCATTTACATTCTTTTGAAGTGAATACGAGGTATACATGACACTTCGCAATGAATATTATGTCTTATCACGAAACATGGAAGTGAAATGCGATATCGCTGTTTAAGAAGCACTAGAACTCTATGGCTACGATGCGTAGACAACTGCAAATGTTATTTCCTAGCAAGGAAGTGTAGCATTTACATTCTTTTGAAGTCAATACGAGGTATACATAACACCCCATAATGAATATTATATCTTATCACGAAACATAGAAATGAAATACGACATCACGTTTTAAGTAGTATTAGAACTCTATTGCTACGATACGTAGACATCTGCAAAGGCTATTTCCTAGCATGGAAGTGTCGCATTTACATTCTTTTGAAGTGAATACGAGGTATACATGACACTTCGCAATGAATATTTTATCTTATCACGAAACATAGAAATGAAGTGCGACATCTTGTTTTAAGAAGCATTAGAACTCTATTTTTACGATACGTAGACATCTGCGAACAATATTTCCTAGCAACGAAGTGTCGCATTTTCATTCTTTTGAAGTGAATACGAGGTATACATGACACTTCGCAATGAATATTATATCTAATCATGAAACATAGAAGTGAGATGCGATATCGCGTTTTGAGAAGCATTAGAACTCTATTGCTAATATACGTAGACATCTGCAAACCCTAATTCCTAGCATGGAGGTGTCGCATTTACATTCCATTGAAGTGAATACGAGGTGTGCACGTCATTTCGCAATGGATATTATATCTTATCATGAAACATAGAAATGAGATGCGATATCTCATTTTAAGAAGTATTAGAACTCCATTCTTACGATACGTGGTCATCTGGAAACGCTACTTCCTAGCAAGGAAGTGTCGCATTTACATTCTTTTGAAGTTCATACGAGGTATACATGACTCTTCGCAATGAATATTATATCTTATCTCGAAACATAGAAGTGAGATGCGATATCGCGATTTAAGAAGCGCTAGATCTCTATTGCTACGATGCGTAGACATCTGCAAATGTTATTTCCTAGCAAGGAAGTGTCGCATTTACATTCTTTTGAAGTGAATTCGAGGTATACATGACACTTCGCAATGAATATTATACCTTATCATGAAACATAGGAGAGAGGTGCGATATCGCATTTTAGGAAGCATTAGAACTCTATTGCTGCGATACGTAGACATCTGCAAACGCTACTTCCTAGCATGGAAGTGTCGCATTTACATTCTTTTGAAGTGAATACGAGATATACATGACACTTCGCAATGAATATTATATCTTATCATGAAACATAGGAATGAGGTGCTATATCGCGTTTTGAGAAGCATTAGAACTCTATTGCTAATATGCGTAGACATCTGCAAACTCTATTTCCTAGCATGGACATGTGGCACTTACATTCCACTGAAGTGAATACGAGGTATACATAACATTACACAATGAGTATTATATCTTATTACGAAACATAGAAATGTAATACGACATCTCGTTTTAAGAAGCATTATTACTCTATTACTGTGATACGTAGACATCTGCAAACAATATTTCCTAGCAAGGAAGTGTCGCATTTACATTCTTGTGACGTGAAATCGAGGTATACATGACACTTCGCAATGAATATTATATCTTATCATGAAACATAGGAATGAGGTGCTATATCGCGTTTTGAGAAGCATTAGAACTCTATAGCTACGATACGTAGACATCTGCAAAGGCTATTTCCTAGCATGGAAGGGTCGCATTTACTTTCTTTTGAAGTGAGTACGATGTATACATAACACTCCATAATGTATATTATATCTTATCATGAAACATAGCAGTGAGATGCGATATCGCGTTTTAAGAAGGATTAGTACTCTATTGCTGTGATACGTAGACATCTGCAAACAATATTTACTAGCAAGGAAGTGTCGCATTTACATTCTTTTGAAGTGAATACGAGGTATACATGACACTTCGCAATGAATATTATATCTTAACATGAAACATAGAAGAGAGATGCGATATCGCGTTTTATGAAGCATAAGAACTCTATTGCTGCGATACGTAGACATCTGCAAACGCTATTTCCTAGCATGGAAGTGTCGCATTTACATTCTTTTGAAGTGAATACGAGATATACATGACACTTCGCAATGAATATTATAGCTTATCATGAAACATAGGAATGAGGTGCTATATCGCGTTTTGAGAAGCATTAGAACTCTATTGCTAATATGCGTAGACTTCTGCAAACTCTATTTCCTAGCATGGACATGTGGCACTTACATTCCACTGAAGTGAATACGAGGTATACATAACATTACACAATGAGTATTATATCTTATTACGAAACATAGAAATGAAATACGACATCTCGTTTTAGGAAGCATTATTACTCTATTGCTGTGATACGTAGACATCTGCAAACAATATTTCCTAGCAAGGAAGTGTCACCTTTGCATTCTTTTGAAGTGAATACGATGTATACATGACACTTCGCAATGAATATTATACCTTATCATGAAACATAGAAGGGAGGTGCGATATCGCATTTTAGGGAGCATTAGAACTCTATTGCTGCGATACGTAGACATCTGCAAACGCTATTTCCTAGCATGGAAGTGTCATATTTACATTCTTTTGAAGTGAATACGAGGTATACATGGCACTTCGCAATGAATATTATATCTTATCATGAGACATAGGAATGAGGTGCTATATCGCGTTTTGAGAAGCATTAGAACTCTATTGCTAATATGCGTAGACATCTGCAAACTCTATTTCCTAGCATTACACTTACATTCCACTGGCATTCCACTGAAGTGAATACGAGGAATACATAACACTCCACAATGAATATTATATCTTATCACGAAACATAGAAACGGAATGCGGCATCTCGTTTTAAGACGCATTAGAACTCTATTGCTACGATACGTAGACATCTGCAAATGGTATTTCCTAGCATGGAAGTGTCATATTTACATTCTTTTGAAGTGAATACGAGGTATACATGACACTTCGCAATGAATATTATATCTTATCATGAAACATAGGAATGAGGTGCTATATCGCGTTTTTAGAAGCATTAGAACTCTATTGCTACGATACGTAGGCATCTGCAAACGCTATTTCCTAGCATGGAAGGGTCGCATTTACATTCTTTTGAAGTGAATACGAGGTATACATGACACTTCGCAATGAATATTATATCTTATCATGAAACATAAAAGTGAGATGCTATATCGCGTTCTAAGAAGCATTAGAACTCTATTGCTACGATACGTAGACATCTGCAAAGGCAATTCCCTAGCATGGAAGGGTCGCATTTACATTCCTTTGAAGTGAGTACGAGGTATAAATATCACTCCATAATGAATATTATATCTTATCATGAAACATAGAGGTGAGATGCGATATCGCGTTTTAAGAAGCATGAGTACTCTATTGCTACGACACGTAGACATCTGCAAACGCTATTTCCTAGCATGGAAGTGTCGCATTTACATTCATTTGAAGTGAATACGTGGTGTACATGACACTTCGCAATGAATATTATACCTTGTCATGAAACATAGAAGAGAGATGCGATATCGCGTTTTAGGAAGCATTGGAACTCGTTTGCTGCGATACGTAGACATCTGCAAACGCTATTTCCTAGCATGGAAGTGTCGCATTTCCATTCTTTTGATGTGAATACGAGATATACATGACACTTCGCAATGAATATTATATCTTATCATGAAGCATAGGAATGAGGTGCTATATCGCGTTTTAAGGAGCATTAGAGCTCTACAGCTACGATACGTAGACATCTGCAAACGCTATTTCCTAGCACGGAAGTGTCTTATTTACGTTCTTTTGAAGTGAATAGGAGGTATACATGACACTTCGCAATGAATATTATATCTTATCGTGAAACATAGAAGTGAGATGCGATATCGCGTTCTAAGAAGCATTAGAACTCTATTGCTACGATACGTAGACATCTGCAAACGCTATTTCCTAGCGTGGAAGTGTCTTATTTACGTTCTTTTGAAGTGAATACGAGGTATACATGACACTTCGCAATGAATATTATATCTTATCATGAAACATAGAAGTGAGATGCGATATCGCGTTCTAAGAAGCATTAGAACTCTATTGCTGTGATACGTAGACATCTGCAAACAATATTTCCTAGCAAGGAAGTGTCGCTTTTACATTCTTGTGAAGTGAAATCGAGGTTTACATGACACTTCGCAATGAATATTATATCTTATCATGAAACATAGGAGTGAGATGCTGTATCGCGTTCTAAGAAGCATTAGAACTCTAGTGCTACGATACGTAGGCATCTGCAAACGCTATTTCCTAGCATGGAAGGGTCGCATTTACATTCTTTTGAAGTGAATACGAGGTATACATGACACTTCGCAATGAATATTATATCTTATCATGAAACATAGGAATGAGGTGCTATATCGCGTTTTGAGAAGCATTAGAACTCTATTGCTACGATACGTAGGCATCTGCAAACGCTATTTCCTAGCATGGAAGGGTCGCATTTACATTCTTTTGAAGTGAATACGAGGTATACATGACACTTCGCAATGAATATTATATCTTATCATGAAACATAAAAGTGAGATGCGATATCGCGTTTTAAGAAGCATTAGAACCCTATTGCTACGATACGTAGACATCTGCAAACGCTACTTCCTAGCATGGAAGTGTCGCATTTACATTCTTTTGAAGTGAATACGAGGTATACATGACATTTCGCAATGAATATTATATCTTATCATGAAACATAGAAGCGAGATGCGTTATCGCGTTCCAAGAAGCATTAGAACTCTATTGCTACGATACGTAGACATCTGCAAACGCTATTTCCTAGGATGGAAGGGTCGCATTTACATTCTTTTGAAGTGAGTACGAGGTATACATAACACTCCATAATGAATATTACATCTTCTCATGAAACATAGCAGTGAGATGCGATATCGCGTTTTAAGAAGCATTAGAACTCTATTGCTACGATACGTAGACATCTGCAAACGCTATTTCCTAGCATGGAAGTGTCGCATTTACATTCTTTTGATGTGAATACGAGATATACATGACACTTCGCAATGAATATTATATATTATCATGAAACATAGGAATGAGGTGCTATATCGCGTTTTAAGGAGCATTAGAACTCTATTGCTGCGATACGTAGACATCTGCAAACGCTATTTCCTAGCATGGAAGTGTCGCATTTACATTCTTTTGATGTGAATACGAGATATACATGACACTTCGCAATGAATATTATATATTATCATGAAACATAGGAAAGAGGTGCTATATCGCGTTTTAAGGAGCATTAGAATTCTATTGCTGTGATACGTAGACATCTGCAAACAATATTTCCTAGCAAGGAAGTGTCGCGTTTACATTCTTGTGAAGTGAAATCGAGGTATACATGACACTTCGCAATGAATATTATATCTTATCATGGAACATAGAAGTGAGATGCGATATCGCGTTCCAAGAAGCATTAGAACAGGAATGGTACGATACGTAGACAGCTGCAAACGCTACTTCCTAGCATGGAAGTGTCGCATTTACATTCTTTTGAAGTGAATACGAGGTATACATGACACTTCACAATGAATATTATATCTTATCATGAAACATAGAAGTGAGATGCGTTATCGCGTTCCAAGAAGCATTAGAAATCTATTGCTACGATACGTAGACATCTGCAAACGCTATTTCCTAGGATGGAATGGTCGCATTTACATTCTTTTGAAGTGAGTACGAGGTATACATAACACTCCATAATGAATATTATATCTTCTCATGAAACATAGCAGTGAGATGCGATATCGCGTTTTAAGAAGCATTAGAACACTACTGCTACGATACGTAGACATCTGCAAACGCCATTTCCTAGCATGGAAGTGTCGCATTTACATTCTTTTGAAGTGAATTCGAGGTTTACGTGACACTTCGGAATGAATATTATAACTTATCACGAAACATATAAATGAGATGCGATATCGCGATCTAAGAAGCATTAGAACTCTATTGCTACGATACGTAGGCATCTGCAAACGCTATGCCCTAGCAAGGAATAGTCGCATTTACATTCTTTTGATGTGAATACGAGGTATACATGACACTTCGCAATGAATATTATATCTTATAGTGAAACATAGAATTGAGATTCGATATCGCGTTTTAAGAAGCATTAGAACTCTATTGCCTCGACGCGTAGACATCTGCAGACGCTATTTCCTAGCATGGAAGTATCGCATTGACATTCTTTTGAAGTGAATACGAAGTATACCTGACACTTCGCGATGAATATTATATCTTATCACGAAACATATAAATGAGATGCGATATCGCGATTTAAGTAGCATCAGAACTCTATTGCTACGATACGTAGAAATCTGCAAACGCTATTTCCTAGCAAGCAATAGTCGCATTTACATTCTTTTGGAGTGAATACGAGGTATACATGACACTTCGCAATGATTGTTATATCTTATCACGAAACATAGAAATGAGATGCGATATCGCGTTCTAAGAAGCATTAGAACTATATTGCACCGACGCGTAGACATCTGCAGACGCAATTTCCTAGCATGGAAGTATCGCATTCACATTCTTTTGAAGTGAATACGAGGTATACCTGACACTTCGCGATGAACATTATATCTTATCACGAAACATATTAATGAGATGCGATATCGCGATTTAAGTAGCATTAGAACTCTATTGCTACGATACGTAGACATCTGAATACGCCATTTCCTAGCAAGGAAGTGTCGCATTTACATTCGCTTGGAGGGAATACGAGGTATACATGACACTTCGCAATGAGTATTATATCTTATCATGTAACATAGAAGAGAGATGCGATTTCGCGTTTTAAGTATCATTAGGACTCTATGGCCTCAATGCGCAGACATCTGCAAACGCTATTTCCTAGCATGGAAGTGTCGCACTTACGTTCTTTTGAAGTGAAAACGAGGTGTACATGACACTTCGCAATGAATATTATATCTTATCATGAAACATAGAAGAGAGATGCGATATCGCGTTTTAAGAAGCATTAGAACTCTATGGCCTCGATGCGGAGACATCTGCAAACGCTATTTTCTAGCATGGAAGTATCGCATTTACATTCTCTTGAAGTGAATACGAGGTATACATGACACTTCGCAATGATTATTATATCTTATCACGAAACATAGAAATGAGATGCGATTTCGCGATTTAAGTAGCATTAAGACACCATTGCTACGATACGTAGACATCTGAATACGCCATTTCCTAGCAAGGAAGTGTCGCATTTACATTCTTTTGGAGTGAATACGAGGTATACATGACACTTCGCAATGAATATTATATCTTATCATGAAACATAGAAGAGAGATGCGATATCGCGTTTTAAGAAGCATTAGAGCTCTATGGCCTCGATGCGGAGACATCTGCAAAAGCTATTTCCTAGCATGGAAGTGTCGCACTTACATTCTTTTGAAGTGAATACGAGGTATACATGGCAGTTCGAAATGAATATTATATCGTATCATGAAACATGGATGTGAGATGCGATATCGCGTTTTAAGAAGTATTAGAACTATATTGCTAGGATACGTAGACATCTGCAAACAATATTTCCAAGCAAGGAAGTGTTGCATTTACATTAATTTGAAGTGAATACGAGGTATACATAATACTCTACAATGAATATTATATCTTACCAAGAAACATAGAAATGAAATGCGACATCTCGTTTTATAAAGCATTGGAATTCTGTTGCTGCGATACGTAGACATCTACAAACGCTATTTCCTAGCATGTAAGTGTCGCATTTACGTTCTTTTGAAGTGAATACGAGGTATACATGACACTTCGCAATGATTATTATATCTTATCGTGAAACATAGAAGTGAGATGCGATATCGCGTTTTAAGAAGCATTAGAACTCTATTGCTACGATACGTAGACATCTGCAAACGCTATTTCCTAGCATGGATGTGTCGCATTTACATTCTTTTGTAGTGAATACGAGGTATACATAACACTCTACAATGAATATTATATCTTATCATGAAACACAGCAGTGAGATGCGATATCGCGTTTTAAGAAGCATTAGAACTCTGCTGCTACGGTACGCAAACAACTGCAAACGCTATTACCTAGCATGGAAATGCCGCATTTACATTCTTTTGAAGATAATACGAGGTATACATAACCGTACGCAATGAATATTATATCTTATCTCGAAACATAGAAGTGAGATGCGATATCGCGATTTAAGGAGCACTGGAACTCTACTGCTACGATGCGTAGACATCTGCAAATGTTATTTCCTAGCATGGAAGTGTCGCATTTACATTCTTTTGAAGTGAATACGAGGTATATATAACACTCCACAATGAATATTATATCTTATCACGAAACATAGAAATGAAATGCGACATCTCATTTTATGAAGCATTAGAACTCTATTGCTATGATACGTAGACATCTGCAAATGTTATTTCCTAGCAAGGATGTGTCGCACTTACATTCTTTTGAAGTGAACTCGAGGTATTCATAACACTCCACAATGAATATTATATCTTATCATGAAACATAGAAATGAGATGCGACATCTCGTTTTAAGAAGTATTAGAACTCTATTCTTTCGATACGTGGTCATTTGGAAACGCTATTTCCTAGCAAGGAAGTGTCGCATTTACATTCTTTTGAAGCGAATACGAGGTATACATGACACTTCGCAATGAATATTGTATCTTATCGTTAAACATAGAAGTGAGATGCGATATCGCGTTCTAAGAAGCATTAGTACTCTATTGCTACGATACGTAGACATCTGCAAACGCTATTTCCTAGCATGGAAGGGTTGCATTTACATTCTTATGAAGTGAATACGAGGTATACATAACACTCCATAATGAATATTATATCTTATAATGAAAAATAGCAGTGAGATGCGACATCTCCTTTAAGAAGCATTAGAACTCTATTGCTACGATACGTAGACATCTGCAAACGCTATTTCCTAGCATGGAAGTGTCGCATTTACATTCTTGTGATGTGAGTACGAGGTATGCATGACACTTCGCAATGAATATTATACCTTATCACGAAACATGGAAGCGAGATGCGATATCGCATTTAAAGAAGCATTAGAACTCTATAGCTACGATGCGTTGACATCTGCAAATGCTATTTCCTAGCATGGAAGTGTCGCATCTACATTCTTGTGACGTGAGTACGAGGTATACATGACACTTCGCAATGAATATTATATCTTATCATGAAACATAGAAGTGAGATGCGATATGGCGTTTTAAAAAGCATTAGAACTCTATTGCTACGATACGTAGACATCTGCAAACGCTATTTCCTAGCATGGAAGTGTCGCATTTACATTCTTTTGGAGTGAATACGAGGTATACATGACAGTTCGCAATGAGTATTATATCTTATAATGAAACATAGGAATGAGATGCGATATCGCGTTTTGAGAAGCGTTAGAATTCTATTGCTAATATACGTAGACATCTGCGTTTAAAGAAGCATTAGACCTCTATTGCTACGATACGTAGACATCTGCAAACGCTATTTCCTAGCAAGCAAGTGTCGCATTTACATTCCTTTGAAGTGAATGCGAAGTATACATAACACTCCACAATGAATATTAAATCTTATCATGAAACATAGAAATGAGATGCGAAATCGCGATTTAAGAAGCATTAGTATCCTATTGCTTCGATATGTAGACATCTGCAAACGCTATTTCCTAGGAAGGAAGTGTCGCATTTACATTCATATGATGTGCACACGAGGAATACATAAGGCTTCGCAATGAATATTAAATGTTATCATAAAACATAGGAATGAGGTACGATATCGCGTATTGAGAAGCATTAGAACTCTATTGCTACGATACGTAGACATCTGCAAATGCTATTTCCTAGCAAGGATGTGTCGCATTTACATTCCTTTGAGGTGAATACGAGGTATACATAACACTCCACAATACATATTATATCTTATCACGAAACATAGAAATGAGGAGCGATTTCGCGTCTTAAGAAGCATTAGAACTCTGTTGCTCCGATACGTACACATCTGGAATCGTAATTTCCTAGAAAGGAAGTGTCGCATTTACATTCTCTTGAGAGGAATACGATGTATACATGACACTTCGCAATGAATATTATATCTTATGATGAAACATAGAAATGAGATGCGATATGGCGATTCAAGAAGCATTAGAACTCTGTTTCTTCGATACGTAGATATCTGCAAACCTTATTTCCTAGCAAGGAAGTGTCGCATTTACATTCTTTTGAAGTGAATTCGAGGTGTCACGTCCGGCGAAACTATTTTCCGATGCTCCGGAGTCTTTACGACACGAGCCTATTTTTCGGTAATTCGGTCCGCGGGAACGCGTTAAGACCGGGTCCGACAATTTCGGCTGACGCGACACTAGCGAAAACACTCGCGATAATAAGGGAATGACCCTACCTTTCGATGACTTCTCTCTCGATTTGTAGGTAGAAACGGCGTGGAGGATCGTTCGCTGGGATCGTAGCGGATTTCGTTCTGTTGGCTGCTACAGAAATCTCGATCAGTCGCCAGCGAAGACGAGGACGGCGGTCGGAATTCAGCGATGATGCTGAATGTGGCAGAATCGTCGTTATGCGTCGTGGTGTCTGGATTGGAGGCGTCGACGGTCGCTTCGAAAAGCGGCGTCTGGACTGGTGCGAAGGCAGGTCGCTGTTATACGACGACTCTCGGAACACCCTCCAAATATTCACGCACAAGTGATCGTATGAAATTCTTCCTACTCGCACGTCGCGTTCTTCGCAAACCGGAAGCACGATTCATTCACCAGGTTTTTCTGTACTTTCCACTAAGATCTGAAGGATAAGTGGCGGTCTCAACGTCACAAAGCCGATTTCTATACACCTTCAATTTGATGAAGTGCAACCCCAGTTGTATGGAAGAACCCGTGGAAGAATTCGTAGTTAAATGTAATGTTAAAAGTAGAACTAGTATTGTTAACACATGATAAAATTAATGGATGTGGAAATAGTAGACTTGGTAAAAGAACTTGTACTTGGATATAGTAAAAGTAATAATAAAATATATTCCAGGTTTAAAGTATACATGAACTGGACCTCCTCGGTTCGCGGGGCACTACGGTCGCGGAGGCTCGCGGTAGGCAGATCGCGGTCCCGCGAGTGGGGGACTCGCGTCTCGAGGCGGAGAGCGCGCGGTCCAGCGAGTGGGGACTCGCGGCTCGTGGTGGGGCTAACGGCGCATGCCGCTGGCCGGACGCATCTTACTTAGTGTAACTTAGATCAAGGAATTCTTATATATGCGTCATGATATGGTATGTATGTCCTAGCTTAGAAGTAATATATAGGTTCTAGCAGATCCTGTTCCCGGAATTGGAAAAGACCCCATTCAGGTGATGGGCTGCGGCTATGTCTTCCTGCAGGACGGAATCCTCGGTGCGAGGGAGATAGGGCTGCCCGTCCTTGGTGCGGGCGAGACAGGTATACTCGGTGGTGCGAATGAGACACTGGTGCCCGGTACGAGCGAAACAGGTATACTCGGCGGTGCGAGTGAGGCAGCGGAACTCGGTGTGAGTGAGCGCGTGCAGGTATGCGCGCGCGAAATCTTCCAGTTGCTGGTTCTGCAGGCGAGTTTGGCTGGTTGCATGCGTCCAGGGGTTGATGCTGGGGGGTGCGAGGTGGTTCCTTTCTAGGAAATTACGTTCCCAGATATCTCTGTATCGAAGCTATAGAGTACTAATGCCCCTTAAAACGCCATATCGCATCTCATTTCTATGTTTCGTGATAAGATATAATATTCATTGTTGACTGTTATCTATACCTCGCATTCACTTCAAATGAATGTAAATGCGACACTTCCTTGCTAGGAAATAGCGTCTGTAGATGTATCGTCTATGTATCGTAGAAATAGAGTTCTAAAGCTTCTTAAAACTCGATATCGCATCTCATTTCTATGATTCATGATAAGATAGAATATTCATTGCGAAGTATCATTTATACCTCGTATTCACTTGAAAGAATGTAAATGCGACTCTCCCTTGCTAGGAAGTAGCATTTGCAGATGTCTACGTATCGAAGCTGTAGAGTTCTAATGCTTCTTAAAACGCGATATCGCATCTTATTTCTATGTCTCATGATAAGATATAATATTCAATGGGAAGTATCATGTATACATCGCGTACACTTCAAATGAATGTAAATGCGACATTTCCTTGCTAGGAAATACGGTTTGCAGATGTCTACGTACCGTAGCGATAGTGTTCTAATGCTTCTCAAAGCGCGATATCGCATCTCATTTCCATGTTTCATGAAATGATATAATTTTCATTGTGCAGTGTTATGTAAACCTCGTATTCACTTAAAAAGAGTGTAAATGCGACACTTCCTTGTTAGGTAGTTGCGTATGAAGTAGTCTACGTATCGTAGAAATAGAGTTCTAATGCTTCTCAAAATGCGATATCGCATCTCATTTCCATGTCTCATGATGAGATATAATATTCATTGCGGAGTGGCATGCATACCTCGCATACACTTCAAATGAATGTAAATGCGACACATCCGTGCTAGGAAATATTGTTTGCAGATGTCTACGTATCCTAGCAATATAGTTCTAATACTTCTTAAAACGCGATATCGCATCTCACATCTATGTTTCATGATAAGATATAATATTCATTGCGAACTGCCATGTATACCTCGTATTCAGTTTAAAAGAATGTAAATGTGACACTTTCATGCTAGGAAATAGCATTTGCAGATGTCTACGTATCGTAGCAATAGAGTTCTACTGCTTCTTAGATTGCGATATCGCATCTCACTTCTATGTTTCATGATAAGATATAATATTCATTGCGAAGTGTCATGTATACCTCGTATTCACTTCAAAAGAATGTAAATGCGACACTTCCATGCTAGGAAATAGCGTCTGCAGATGTCTACGTATCGTAGCATTAGAGTTCTAATGCTTCTCAATAGGCGATATCGCTACTCATTACTATGTTTCATGATAATATATAATATTCATTGTGGAGCGTCATGTATACCTTGTATTTCAAAAGAATGTAAATGCGACACTTCCTTGCTAGGAAGTAGCGTTTGCAGATGTCTACGTATCGAAGCAATAGGGATCTAATGCTTCTTAAGTCGAGATATCGCGTCTCATATCTATGTTTCATGATAATACATAATATTCGTTGCGAAGTGTCATGAATACATCGCATACACTTCAAATGAATGTGAATGCGACAGTTCCTTGCCAGGGAATAGCGCTTGCAGATGTCTACGTATCGAAGCAATAGAATTCTAATGCTTCTTAATAGGTCATATCGCATTTCATTTCTATGTTACATGATAAGATATAATATTCATTGCGAAGTGTCATATATACCTCGTATTCCTTTCAAAGGAATGTAAATGCGACACGTCCTTGTTAGGGATAGCGTTTGCAGATGTCTACGCATCGAACCAATAGAATTCTAATGCTTCTTAAATCGCCATATTACATCTCATTTCTATGTTTCATGATAAGATATAATTTTCATTGTGGAGTGTTATGTATTCCTCGCATGCACTTCAACTGAATGTACATGCGACACTTCCTTGCTAGGAAATAGCGTTTGCAGATGTCTACGTATCGAAGCAATATATTTCTAATGATTGTTAAATCGCCATATTGCATCTCATTTCTATGTTTCATGGAAAGATATAATATTCATTGTGGAGTGTTACGTATACCTCGTATTCACTTCAAAAGAATGTAAACGCGACTCTTCCTTGCCAGAAAATAACGTTTGCAGATGTCTTCGTATCGTAGCATTAGAGTTCTAATGCTTCTCAAAACGCGATATCGCTACTCATTACCATGTTTCATGATAATATATAATATTCATTGTGGAGTGTTATGTATACCTCGTATTCACTTCAAAAGAATGTAAATGCGACACTTCCTTGCTGGGAAATAGCGTTTGCAGATGTCTACGTATGGAAGCAATAGAATTCTAATGCTTCTTAAATCGTCATATCGCATCTCATTTCTATGTTTCATGATAAGATATAATATTCATTGCGAAGTGTCATGTATGCCTCGTATTCCTTTCAAAGGAATGTAAATACGACACTTCCTTGTTAGGGGTAGCGTTTGCAGATGTCTACGTATCGAAGCAATAGAGTTCTAATGGTTCTTAAATCGCCATATTACTTCTCATTCCTATGTTTCATGACGAGATATAATTTTCATTGTGGAGTGTTATGTATACCTCGCATACACTTCAACTGAATGTACATGCGACACTTCCTTGCTAGGAAATAGCGTTTGCAGATGTCTACGTATGGAAGTAATAGAATTCTAATGCTTCATAAATCGAGATATCGCATCTCATTTCTATGTTTCATGGTACGATATAATATTCCTTGTGCAGTGTTATGTATACCACGTATTCACTTCAATAGAATGTAAATGCGACACTTCCCTGCTAGGAAGTAGCGCTTGCAGATGTCTACGTATCGAAGCAATAGTGTTATAATGCTTCTTAAATCGCGATATCGCATCTCTTTCTGTGTTTCATGATATGATATAATACTCATTGTGCAGTGTTATGTATACCTCGTATTCAATTCAAAAGAATGTAAACGCGACACTTCGTTTCCAGGAAATAGCGTTTGCAGATGTCTACGAATCGAAGCAATAGATTGCTAAAGCAGGCTAATTCGCGATATCGCATCTCATATCTATGTTTCATGATAAGATATAATATTCATTGCGAAGTGTCATGTATACCTCGTATTCACTTCAAAAGAATGTAAATGCGACACTTCCATGCTAGGAAATAGCGTCTGCAGATGTCTACGCGTCGAGGCAATTGAGTTCTACTGCTTCTTAAATCGCGATATCGCATCTCACTTCTATGTTTCATGATGAGATATAATATTCATTGTGCAGTGTTATGAATACCTCGTATTCACTTCAAAGGAATGCAAACGCTACACTTCCTTGCCAGGAAATAACGTTTGCAGATGTCTACGTATCGTAGCATTAGAGTTCTAATGCTTCTCAATAGGCGATATCGCTACTCATTACTATGTTTCATGATAATATATAATATTCATTGTGGAGCGTCATGTATACCTTGTATTTCAAAAGAATGTAAATGCGACACTTCCTTGCTAGGAAGTAGCGTTTGCAGATGTCTACGTATCGAAGCAATAGGGATCTAATGCTTCTTAAGTCGAGATATCGCGTCTCATATCTATGTTTCATGATAATACATAATATTCGTTGCGAAGTGTCATGAATACATCGCATACACTTCAAATGAATGTGAATGCGACAGTTCCTTGCCAGGGAATAGCGCTTGCAGATGTCTACGTATCGAAGCAATAGAATTCTAATGCTTCTTAATAGGTCATATCGCATTTCATTTCTATGTTACATGATAAGATATAATATTCATTGCGAAGTGTCATATATACCTCGTATTCCTTTCAAAGGAATGTAAATGCGACACGTCCTTGTTAGGGATAGCGTTTGCAGATGTCTACGCATCGAACCAATAGAATTCTAATGCTTCTTAAATCGCCATATTACATCTCATTTCTATGTTTCATGATAAGATATAATTTTCATTGTGGAGTGTTATGTATTCCTCGCATGCACTTCAACTGAATGTACATGCGACACTTCCTTGCTAGGAAATAGCGTTTGCAGATGTCTACGTATCGAAGCAATATATTTCTAATGATTGTTAAATCGCCATATTGCATCTCATTTCTATGTTTCATGGAAAGATATAATATTCATTGTGGAGTGTTACGTATACCTCGTATTCACTTCAAAAGAATGTAAACGCGACTCTTCCTTGCCAGAAAATAACGTTTGCAGATGTCTTCGTATCGTAGCATTAGAGTTCTAATGCTTCTCAAAACGCGATATCGCTACTCATTACCATGTTTCATGATAATATATAATATTCATTGTGGAGTGTTATGTATACCTCGTATTCACTTCAAAAGAATGTAAATGCGACACTTCCTTGCTGGGAAATAGCGTTTGCAGATGTCTACGTATGGAAGCAATAGAATTCTAATGCTTCTTAAATCGTCATATCGCATCTCATTTCTATGTTTCATGATAAGATATAATATTCATTGCGAAGTGTCATGTATGCCTCGTATTCCTTTCAAAGGAATGTAAATACGACACTTCCTTGTTAGGGGTAGCGTTTGCAGATGTCTACGTATCGAAGCAATAGAGTTCTAATGGTTCTTAAATCGCCATATTACTTCTCATTCCTATGTTTCATGACGAGATATAATTTTCATTGTGGAGTGTTATGTATACCTCGCATACACTTCAACTGAATGTACATGCGACACTTCCTTGCTAGGAAATAGCGTTTGCAGATGTCTACGTATGGAAGTAATAGAATTCTAATGCTTCATAAATCGAGATATCGCATCTCATTTCTATGTTTCATGGTACGATATAATATTCCTTGTGCAGTGTTATGTATACCACGTATTCACTTCAATAGAATGTAAATGCGACACTTCCCTGCTAGGAAGTAGCGCTTGCAGATGTCTACGTATCGAAGCAATAGTGTTATAATGCTTCTTAAATCGCGATATCGCATCTCTTTCTGTGTTTCATGATATGATATAATACTCATTGTGCAGTGTTATGTATACCTCGTATTCAATTCAAAAGAATGTAAACGCGACACTTCGTTTCCAGGAAATAGCGTTTGCAGATGTCTACGAATCGAAGCAATAGATTGCTAAAGCAGGCTAATTCGCGATATCGCATCTCATATCTATGTTTCATGATAAGATATAATATTCATTGCGAAGTGTCATGTATACCTCGTATTCACTTCAAAAGAATGTAAATGCGACATTTCCATCATTGGGAATATCGTTTGCAGATGCCTACTTATCGTAGCAAAAGAGTCCTAATGCTTCTTAAATCGAGATGTCGCATTTCATTTCTATGTTTCGTGATAAGATATATTATTCATTGCGAAATGTCATGTATACCTCGTATTCGCACCAAACGAATGTAAATGCGACACTTCCTTGCTAGGAAATAGCGTATTCAGATGTCTACGTATCGTAGCAATAGAGTTCTAATGCTACTTAAGTCGCCATATCGCATCTCGTTTCTATGTTTCATGATAAGATATATTATTCATTGTGCAGTGTTATGTATATCTCGTCTATACTTCAAATGAATGTAAATGCAACACTTCCGTGCAAGGTAGTAGCGTTTGCAGATGTCTACGTATCGAAGCAATAGATTTCTAAAGCAGGCTAATTCGCGATATCACATCTCATTTCTATGTTTCATGATAATATATAATATTCACTGCGCAGTGTCATGTATGCCTCGCATACACTTCAAAAGAATGTAAATGCGACTCTTCCTTGCTAGGAAATAGCGTTTGCAGATGTCTACGTATCGCAGCAATAGAGTTCTAATGGTTCCTAAAACGCGATATCGCATCTCACTGCTATGTTTCATGAGAAGATATAATATTCATTATGGAGTGTTATGTATACCTCGTACTCACTTCAAAAGAATGTACATGCGACCCTTCCATGCTAGGAAATAGCGTTTGCAGATGTCTACGTATCGTAGAAATATATTTTGTAATGCTTCTTAGAACGCGATATCGCATCTCACTTCTATGTTTCATGATAAGATATAATATTCATTGCGAAGTGTCATGTATACCTCGTATTCACTTCAAAAGAATGTAAATGCGACACTTCCATGCTAGGAAGTAGCGTTTGCAGATGTCTACGTATCGTAGCATTAGGGTTCTAATGCTTCTTGGAACGCGATATCGCATCTCACTTCTATGTTCCATGATGAGATATAATATTCATTGTGAAGTGTCATGTATACCTCGATTTCACTTCACACGAATGTAAATGCGACACTTGCTTGCTAGGAAATATTGTTTGCAGATGTCTACGTATCACAGCAATAGAGTTCTAATGCTTCTTAGAACGCGATATCGCATCTCACTTCTATGTTTCATGATAAGATATAATATTCATTGCGAAGTGTCATGTATACCTCGTACTCACTTCAAAAGAACGTAAATAAGACACTTCCACGCTAGGAAATAGCGTTTGCAGATGTCTACGTATCGTAACAATAGAGTTCTAATGCTCCTTAAAACGCGATATAGCACCTCACTCCTATGTTTCATGATAAGATATAATATTCATTGCGAAGTGTCATGTATATCTCGCATTCACATCAAAAGAATGTAAATGCGACACTTCCTTGCTAGGAAATAGCATTTGCAGATGTCTACGCATCGTAGGAATAGACTTCTAATGTTTCTTAAAACGAGATGTCGCATTTCATTTCTATGTTGCGTGATAAGGTATAATATTCATTGTGGAGTGTTATGAATACCTCGTATTCACTTCAAAAGAATGTAAAGGCGACACTTCCTTGCTAGGAAATAGCGTTTCCAGATGACCACGTATCGAAAGAATAGAGTTCTAATACTTCTTAAAACGAGATGTCGCATCTCATTTCTATGTTTCACGATAAGATATAGTATCCATTGCGAAGTGTCATGTATACCTCATATTCACTTGAATGGAATGTAATTGCGACATTTCCTTTCTAGGAAATAGCGTTTGCAGATGTCTACGTATCGTAGCAATAGAGTTCTAATGCTTCTCAAAACGCGATATAGCACCTCATTCCTATGTTTCATGATAAGATATAATATTCATTGCGATGTGTCATGTATATCTCGTATTCACTTCAAAAGAATGTAAATGCGACACTTCCATGCTAGGAAATAGCGTTTGCAGATGTCTACGTATCGTAGCAATAGAGTTCTAATGCTACTTAAAACGAGATGTCGCATTTCATTTCTATGTTTCGTAATAAGATATAATATTCATTGCGAAGTGTCATGTATACCTCGTATTAACTTCTAAAGAACGTAAATGCGACACTTCCTTGCTAGGAAATAACATTTGCAGATGTCTACGCATCGCAGGAATAGAGTTCTAATGCTTCTCAAAACGCGATATAGCACCTCATTTCTATGTTTCGTGATAAGACATAATGTCCATCGCGAAGTGTCAGGTATACCTCGTATTCACTTCAAAAGAATGTAAATGCGATACTTCCATGCTAGGAAATAGCGTCTGCTGATGTCTACGCGTCGGGGCAATATAGTTCTAATGCTTCTTAAAACGCGATATCGCATCTCAGTTCTATGTTTCATTATAAGTTATAATATTTATTGCGATGTGTTATGTATACCTCGTATACACTTCAAATGGATGTAAATGCCACACACCCTTGCTAGGAAATGCGTCTCGAGATGTCTACGTATGGAGGAAATAGAGTTCTAATTCTTCTTAAAACGCGATATCGCGTCTCATTTCTTTGTTCCATGATATGATGTAATATTCACTGAGAAGTATTATGTTTACCTCGTCTACACTTCAGAAGGATGTAAATGACTTATTTCCTTGCTAGGAAAATGCGTTTCCAGATATCTACGTATCGAAGCATTAGAGTTCTAGTGCTTCTAAAACGCAATATCGCATCTCATTTCTGGGTTTCAAGATAAGTTATAATATTCATTGCGAAGTATTATGTATACCTCGACTACACTTCCAAAGATACTACCCAGTAATTTGCGGCGTGTTGCGTAGTTTCCCGTAGCCCTTGTTAGTTAAACCCACGTCGAGACCATAAATAGACATGCCGTGACTTCAGTATCTCGCGACCTGAGTGTGTGTACTTGGCTAGGCGTAGTCGAGAGGAGGAGCATTTCGAAGTTTCAAGGGTTGTTCCGCCCCAGGGTTCCCGGGGTCGTGTAGTCTATCCCCTTTGCTACTTTCTGAGCAGCTGGCGCCCAAGAAAAGTTGTACGTGAGCGGATACCTTGGAACGATAGATCGCTTTAGATTAAAGTACGTTTTACACCTTAAAGCATTTAGATAATTAACCCCTTCGAGCTTCCCTGACTTACTATATATAGGTTTCCGTCACAACTAATAGGAACCATCACTTTACATAGATATATAGAACACACATAGTTTTAAACGTAGAACTGAGAATTTGAGAACTTACGTTGAAACGTTAGTAGTGATAAATTCCATCGGATTTCATAGAAATTCAGAACTTACTTGCTATGAGACATAGGCAGATAAGGGCCATCGCGTTGCTTAAAACTTTAGAACTTGCTTACTTCAACAAAGATTTCTATTGGCTTCGTCCGTTCTTTTAGAAGAATTTTTGATAAACCACATACTTTTCACGCTTCTGATATCTTTGAAAGTTCGCGAGATGTAATCGTTTAAGTTTTAAAATGATTACTTAGTGTGGATTATTATTTAGTAACTCGCTCATAAACGAGTCTGCATAGGATTTAATCCATAAGTTTTTAAGCCTGGAATTTATGCAGTTATTTGTTATTCACTTATTGCTCAAACGACAAAGATTCTGACCTCTTCAAAATGGTTGACTTTCATCAATTTTCTTAAAAATTGAAATACTGCCCAACTGCTTGCATTAAAGACTGTAATTAAAGCTTTCGAATCATTTTACCTCTTATAGGTGAATTCTGGAATTGAAATTGAATGTTTGACTTTTCTAGCTCCTGTTTAGACATCTTTCTATTGGAATGTTCAAGTATTTTTCATATTCGTAATTATTAAAAATGTTTTACTTGATTCTTTTATTTAATATTTAGAATTTTCTGAGAAATATTTTTTATCGTAATGAACTATATAATTGCAATTATAATTCTTTATGAAGTAATAATAACAGAAAGGTATGTATCCATTCTTGTAGTTTTGTAAAGAGTATTTAATCTTACTATCTAAAATGAAACATTGAGATCTGTTTACAATCTAATGGAATTTAATTACCTTTTGATTCAAATTCACAATGATAATCTTCCATAGTTCAACAATTTTGTGAGCTGTCCTCAGGAATCCGCAGCTCTGTACTTATAAAATGAACGACACAAAGAACAGCCTAACCAAACGTATTCGAACCGATTTTTCAATACTAATCTTATCATGTTTAACTTATGCTGCAAACTATTGAAATGCCCTTCGAAAAGTGTTTATTCACAGTGAAGTAAACGGTAAGTATTACGCCTTCCACCACTGTTTACAATACGTATGTTTCATTTACTATCAAAACCGTGAGTATTATCGCCTTTCTTTACTCTTTGTAACCTTCAATGCCTTCATGTTACAGATCGTTAAACTTGCTTTAAAATGCTCTATCGTATTACGGAAGAATGGACATACCAATTCATTTTAAAAAATGAAGGTAACCTTCATATGTCCAACATAACTCCACTTACAAAAAAACTATTTTCATCAACGGATGGCCCCTTTGTACTGTGCAATTTTATATTAGCAAAAACTTCTATGAAACTTATAGTTTCGTGGATATCTGAGGTGCTAATTATTACTGCCCCACCCTGTATATTGTTATGGATGTGTCCAACAAGGCAACGATGAACAGAGTTAAATTTAATATTATGTTTATTATTTTACTTATAGTATATTTGTTTTTCTGGAATTTTGCCAAAAAACAATGTTCACGATGTCGACAGATGAATATATTTGCCTTAGAATTACAAGAGCCAACAATTTCGAAAGTAGAATATTACTTTACTTCGCTAACCGAATCATTGCAAACGTTAAGTAAAGTGCGTGCCTTTCAAAACAGTCAGATGCAAATTACGATACAACGTTTCCAAGAAATGGTACGTGCCACTGTTTTTTAATTTCCGTTTATTTAATCTAAGGAAATTTAATTGAAATATCCGCAAAATTTGAGGACAAAAAGTTATTGTAATTTTACGCAACATATATGATGGTGATAAAGGATAAGTATACGGAACTGAAAATGGAAAGTAGCGAGCAGAAAAAGAAACTGATGGAGCTACAAAGTAGATTGATACATCCGTCAAATGATGATTCTAGGTTAATAAAATCTGTTAATTAAAGAACTATTGCAAAAATCAAGTATAAGCAATATTACTTCTGCTCAAAGGCTATAATAGAATTGGACCGAAATGGGTACAAAACCGGCAATTATATCTATACGTTCTATTCTATGCAAAGGCAAATATTTCAAAGAGAGAAGATGTGTTACTTACAAATTACTTATGTTCCTAGATATCTCACTAATTTGGGCTTCTTGTCTTGCAGAACTTATCATTCATGTAACATGTAAAGGGGTCGAAGAATAGTAAAAGATTTTTAAATTTCATAGCCTCACTTGGTACGTCGATTGGATCACGTAAAATATCGGACATTAATTGCATCTACATCTTCAGACCTTAAATATATAATTGCAACAACATATTTAATAGCGTTTTAATAACATTTTTCTAATTGTTTATATCTATGTCTAATAAATATATATTAATCGAATAAGTTGCTTTACCAAAGAATAAAAGTATCTGAGGCTTACAAATCGGAGCATTACATAACAAACGTGCATCGCATATATAATATTACATGTAACAAAAGATGAAGACCAAAAAGATCGTACATAAGTTGAATCCACAATACGGTCATAGAGATACAGAAACGGCAAAAATTCCAAACAATAATTTAAAAAATTCAAAAAGGGGGGAGTGAAAATCCATCTCCTTGACGATGATAAGGAACAAGTCTGCCTCATGCACTACAATATCCCAAACAGCCAGCGATTTGCACGCCAATGACAACGGATGGAACGAATTCCGTGACAGAACTGTGCTAACAAAGTGCTCCTACTCAGCTTTCGAAATGGCATACTGTTAGTACTGGGGCGGCATTCGTATCACGGCACTATTCAGCAGTAGGCTGACATTTACTAATGGGGAAGCTGTTTCTATAAAAATTATAAGCAAATATGAAAAATGACTAAACTGTGCAATTTATTTATCTTGATTCCAATATAGATACACCGGCACAAAACAAAGATATAAGAACTCGATTTTATTATTTTCTATAAACTAGCTCGATAGGGCGATTTTTTCCATAAAGTCGATAATTACTTTGTCATAAAAATATATACACTTACTTTATATATATTTTCTTCAATTTATTGTTACAAATTCATGCAATTGAGGGTTACATTATATACGATGAGAGCATGCTATTTCAGAAATTACACAAGGCGAAGTTAGGGACGCAACAGCATGAATTTTTATTTTATAAGTAATATTTTTTTTATAAATAATATTTTTAGTCTATGATGGATTGAAAGAAATATATACGACTCGCTCAATAACTATAAATATAGGAAAACGACCATCAAAATATCTATCAATACTCATATGCTGAACATCTACTGACATCTAACGGTTCTAATTTGTATGAAAGCACAGGTTCCCCATTGCCAAATGTGATCCTGCGTCATTGCTGAGGAGATTCATGAATGGAGCGATGATACGCGTGTCACCATGGTGCTGGTTCTGCGCGATTCGCTTGTCTAGAACGTGCTGGTAACACGATCTGGCATTTTAGTCAACGAATCCGGTCACAGATGACTACGAATCAGTTGACACTCCTCGGAAGTGGCAATATAGTGCCGGCATGGTGTCGCTACCATCTTGCCGTTTGTTATCTGGGATGCTTTTTAGTGCATTATTCGGAAATGAATTTGAACACATAGTTACTTAATCGCAAAATTGTATGTACTGTGACGTGGTGAAGTCACAAGGCTCGCTCACCCCCCCCCCCCCCCCCCCCACCCTGCTTCGGTTAGACTAGCTCGCAGATCACCACCCATGCGAGAAGCGCGACACGGACCATCGCGATAGCTGTATTTGCGAGGAGCGTGAAATACACGATGGTAGAACCTTCCCCCCCCCCCCCCCCCCCGTTCGTTTCTCTCTCTCTGTTCTACGGATTAGACTGGCGAGCTGATGGAAGAAGCAACCCATAAGACGCCTCTTCGGTGGATAATAAGACCGCAGGTTCGCGGAAGGGCTGTACGCCGAGGTAGCGTGACGGGCTCGACGGCGGAGGAGTCGGGAAGTGAGCAAGAAGAGACCCTGAAGCCCGAAGGATAGGATCCAGAGCTCTGCAACGATAAGACCGCTGCCATAGTCCATGGAGACAAACAGGATGGCTCTCGGGTGTGAGAAGGACCTCTACCCCTCCCCATTAGAACTCTATTGCTTCGATACCTAGACATCTAGAAACGCTATTCCCTAGCAACGAAGTGTTGCATTTACATTCTTTTGACGTGTAGACGAGAATACATGACACTTCGCAATGAATATTATATCTTATCATGAAAAATAGAAATGAGATGCGATATCGCGTTCTAAGAAGCATTAGAACTCTATTGCTTCGATAAGTAGACATCTGGAAACGTAATTTCCTAGAGAGGAAGTGTCGCATTTACATTCATTTGAAGTGTAAGCGAGGAATACATGACACTGCGCAATGAATATTATATCTTATCATGAAACATAGAAATGTGATGCTATATCACGATTTAAGAAGCATTAGAACACTATTGCTTCGATACGTAGACATCTGCAAACGCTACATCCTAGCAAGGAAGTGTTGCACTTATATTCTTTTGAAGTCTATGCGAGGTATACGTGGCATCTCGCAAAGAATATTATATCTTATCATGAAACCTAGAAATGGGATGCGATATCCCGTTTTAAGAAGCATTAAATCTCTATTGCTACGATACGTAGACATCTGCAGACGCTATTTCCAAGCAAGGGAGTGTCGCATTTACAATCTTTTGAAGTGTATGCGAGGTATAAGTGACACTTCGCAATGAGTATTATAACTTATAATGAAACATAGAAATGAGATGCGATATCGCGATCTAAGAAGCATTAGAACTCTATTGCTACGATACGTAGGCATCTGCAAACGCTATTTCCTAGCAAGGAATTGTCGCATTTACATTCTTTTGAAGTGAATATGAGGTATACATGGCAGTTCGCAATGAATATTATATCTTATCATGTAACATAGATGTGAGATGCGATATCGCGTTTTAAGAAGTATTAGGACTATATTGCTAGGATACGTAGACATCTGCAAACAATATTTCCTAGCAAGGAAGTGTCGCATTTACATTCATTTGAAGTGAATACGAGGTATACATAATACTCTACAATGAATATTATATCTTACCAAGAAACATAGAAATGAAATGCGACATCTCGTTTTATAAAGCATTAGAATTCTATTGCTGCGATACGTAGACATCTGCAAACGCTATTTCCTAGCATGGAAGTGTCGCATTTACATTCTTTTGAAGTGAATACGAGGTATACCTGACACTTCGCGATGAATATTATATCATATCACGAAACATATAAATGAGATGCGATATCGCGATTTAAGTAGCATTAGAACTCTATTGCTACGATACGTAGACATCTGAATACGCCATTTCCTAGCAAGGAAGTGTCGCATTTACATTCGTTTGGAGGGAATACGAGGTATACATGACACTTCGCAATGAATATTATATCTTATCATGAAACATAGAAGTGAGATGCGATATCGCGTTTTAAGAAGCATTAGAACTATATTGCCCCGACGCGTAGACATCTGCAGACGCTATTTCCTAGCATGGAAGTATCGCATTTACATTCTTTTGAAGTGAATACGAGGTATACCTGACACTTCGCAATGAACATTATGTCTTATCACGAAACATATTAATGAGATGCGATATCGCGATTTAAGTAGCATTAGAACTCTATTGCTACGATACGTAGACATCTGAATACGCCATTTCCTAGCAAGGAAGTGTCGCATTTACATTCGTTTGGAGGGAATACGAGGTATACATGACACTTCGCAATGAATATTATATCTTCTCATGTAACATAGAAGAGAGATGCGATTTCGCGTTTTAAGAAGCATTAGAACTCTATGGCCTCGATGCGGGGACATCTGCAAACGCTATTTCCTAGCATGGAAGTGTCGCACTTATATTCTTTCGAAGTAAATACGAGGTGTACATGATACTTCGCAATGAATGTTATATCTTATCACGAAACATATAAATGAGATGCGATATTGCGGTTTAAGTAGCATTAGAACTCTATTTCTACGATACGTAGACATCTGCAAACGCTATTTCCTAGCAAGCAATAGTCGCATTTACATTCTATTGAAATGAATACGAGGCATACGTGTCACTTCCCCATGAATATTATACCTTATCATGTAACATAGAAGAGATATGCGATATCGCGTTTTAAGAAGCATTAGAACTCTGTGGCCTCGATGCGGAGACATCTGCAAACGCTATTTCCTAGCATGGAAGTGTCGCACTTACATTCTTTTGAAGTGAATAAGAGGTATACATGACACTTCGCAATGAATATTATATCTTATCACGAAACATATAAATGAGATGCGATATCGCGATTTAAGTAGCATCAGAACTCTATTGCTACGATACGTAGACATCTGCAAACGCTATTTCCTAGCAAGCAATAGTCGCATTTACATTCATTTGGAGTGAATACGAGGTATACATGACACTTCGCAACGATTATTATATCTTATCACGAAACATAGAAATGAGATGCGATATCGCGATTTAAGTAGCATTAGAACACTATTGCTACGATACGTAGACATCTGCAATCGCTATTTCCTAGCAACCAATAGTCGCATTTACATTCTTTTGAAGCGAATTCGAGGTTTACATGACACTTCGGAATGAATATTATAACTTATCACGAAACATAGAAATGAGATGCGACATCGCGTTTTAAGAAGCATTAGAACTATATTGCCCCGACGCGTAGACATCTGCATACGCTATTTCCTAGCATGGAAGTGTCGCACTTACGTTCTTTTGAAGTGAATACGAGGTATACATGACACTTCGCAATGAATATTATATCCTATAATGAAACATAGAATTGAGATTCGATATCGCGTTTTAAGAAGCATTAGAACTCTATGGCCTCCATGCGGAAACATCTGCAAACGCTATTTCCTAGCATGGAAGTGTCGCACTTACGTTCTTTTGAAGTGAATACGAGGTATGCATGACACTACGCAATGAATATTATATCTTATAATGAAACATAGGATTGAGATTCGATATCGCGTTTTAAGAAGCATTAGAAATCTATTGCCTCGACGCGTAGAAATCTGCAGACGCTACTTCCTAGCATGGAAGTGTCGCATTTACATTCTTTTGAAGTGAATACGAGGTATACCTGACACTTCGCGATGAATATTATATCTTATCAAGAAACATATAAATGAGATGCGATATTGCGATTCAAGTAGCATTAGAACTCTCTTGCTACGATACGTAGACATCTGAATACGCCATTTCCTAGCAAGGATGTGTCGCACTTACATTCGTTTGGAGGGAATACGAGGTATACATGACACTTCGCAATGAATATTATATCATATCATGAAACATAGAAGAGAGAAGCGATATCGCGTTTTAAGAAGCATTAGAACTCTATGGCCTCGATGCGGAGACATCTGCAAACGCTATTTCCTAGCATGGAAGTGTCGCACTTACATTCTTTTGAAGTGAATACGAGGTGTACATGATACTTCGCAATGAATATTATATCTTATCACGAAACATATAAATGAGATGCGATATCGCGATTTAAGTAGCATCAGAACTCTATTGCTACGATACGTAGACATCTGCAAACGCTATTTCCTAGCAAGCAATAGTCGCATTTACATTCATTTGGAGTGAATACGAGGTATACATGACACTTCGCAATGCTTATTATATCTTATCACGAAACATAGAAATGAGATGCGATATCGCGATTTGAGTAGCATTAGAACACTATTGCTACGATACGTAGACATCTGCAAACGATATTTACCAGCAAGCAATAGTCGCATTTACATTCTTTTGAAATGAATACGAGGCATACATGTCACTTCCCAATGAATATTATACCTTACCATGAAACATAGAAGAGAGATGCGATATCGCGTTTTAAGAAGCATTGGGACTCTGTGGCCTCGATGCGGAGACATCTGCAAACGCTATTTCCTAGCATGGAAGTGTCGGACTTACATTCTTTTGAAGTGAATAAGAGGTATACATGACACTTCGCAATGAATATTATATCTTATCACGAAACATATAAATGAGATGCGATATCGCGATTTAAGTAGCATCAGAACTCTATTGCTACGATACGTAGACATCTGCAAACGCTATTTCCTAGCAAGCAATAGTCGCATTTACATTCATTTGGAGTGAATACGAGGTATACATGACACTTCGCAATGATTATTATATCTTATCACGAAACATAGAAATGAGATGCGATATCGCGATTTAAGTAGCATTAGAACACTATTGCTACGATACGTAGACATCTGCAAACGATATTTCCTAGCAAGCAATAGTCGCATTTACATTCTTTTGAAATGAATACGAGGCATACATGTCACTTCCCAATGAATATTATACCTTATCATGAAACATAGAAGAGAGATGCGATATCGCGTTTTAAGAAGCATTAGAACTCTGTGGCCTCGATGCGGAGACATCTGCAAACGCTATTTCCTAGCATGGAAGCGTCGCACTTACATTCTTTTGAAGTGAATACGTGGTATACATGACACTTCGCAATGAATATTATATCTTATCACGAAACATATAAATGAGATGCGATATCGCGATTTAAGTAGCATTAGAACACTATTGCTACGATACATAGACATCTGCAAACGATATTTCCCAGCAAGCAATAGTCTCATTTACATTCTTTTGAAATGAATACGAGGCATACATGTCACTTCCCAATGAATATTATACCTTATCATGAAACATAGAAGAGAGATGCGATATCGCGTTTTAAGAAGCATTAGAACTCTGTGGCCTCGATGCGGAGACATCTGCAAACGCTATTTCCTAGCATGGAAGCGTCGCACTTACATTCTTTTGAAGTAAATACGATGTATACATGACACTTCGCAATGATTATTATATCTTATCACGAAACATATAAAATGAGATGCGATATCGCGATTTAAGTAGCATTAGAACTCTATTTCTACGATACGTAGACATTTGAATACGCCATTTGCTAGCAAGGAAGTGTCGCATTTACATTCGATTGGAGAGAATACGAGGTATACATGACACTTCGCAATGAGTATTATATCTTATCATGAAACATAGGAGAGAGATGCCATATCGCGTTTTTAGAAGCATTAGACCACTATTGCTACGATACGTAGACATCTGCAAACCCTATTTCCTATCATGGAAGTGTCGCACTTACATTCTTTTGAAGTGAATACGAGGTATACATGACACTTCGCAATGAATATTACATCTTATAATGAAACATAGAATTGAGATTCGATATCGCGTTTTAAGAAGCATTAGAACTCTATTGCCTCGACGCGTAGACATCTGCAGACGTTACTTCCTAGCATGGAAGTGTTGCATTTACATTCTGTTGAAGTGAATACGAGGTATACCTGACACTTCTCGATGAATATTATATCTTATCAAGAAACATATAAATGAGATGCGATATTGCGATTCAAGTAGCATTAGAACTCTATTGCTACGATACGTAGACATCTGAATACGCCATTTCCTAGCAATTATGTGTCGCATTTACATTCGTTTGGAGGGAATACGAGGTATACATGACACTTCGCAATGAATATTATATCTTATCATGAAACATAGAAGTGAGATGCGATATCGCGTTTTAAGAAGCATTAGAACTCTATTGCCTCGACGCATAGACATCTGCAGTCGCTATTTCCTTGCATGGAAGTGTCGCATTTACATTCTTTTGAAATGAATACGAGGTGTACATGACACTTCGCAATGAATATTATATTTTATCGGGAAACATAGAAATGAGATGCGATATCGCGTTTTGAGAAGCATTAGAACTCTATTGCTACGATACGTAGACATCTGCAATCGCTATTTCCTAGCAACCAATAGTCGTATTTACATTCTTTTGAAGTGAATTCGAGGTTTACATGACACTTCGGAATGAATATTATAACTTATCACGAAACATAGAAATGAGATGCGATATCGCGATCTAAGAAGCATTAGAACTCTATTGCTACGATACGTAGGCATCTGCAAACGCTATGCCCTAGCAAGGAATAGTCGCATTTACATTCTTTTGATGTGAATATGAGGTATACATGACACTTCGCAATGAATATTATATCATATAGTGAAATATAGAATTGAGATTCGATATCGCGTTTTAAGAAGCATTAGAACTCTATTGCCTCGACGCGTAGACATCTGCAGACGCTATTTCCTAGCATGGAAGTGTCGCATTTACATTCTTTTGAAGTGAATACGAAGTATACCTGACACTTCGCGATGAATATTATATCTTATCACGAAACATATTAATGAGATGCGATATCGCGATTTAAGTAGCATTAGAACTCTATTGCTACGATACGTAGACATCTGAATACGCCATTTCCTAGCAAGGAAGTGTCGCATTTACATTCGTTTGGAGGGAATACGAGGTATACATGACACTTCGCAATGAATATTATATCTTATCATGTGACATAGAAGAGAGATGCTATTTCGCGTTTTAAGAAGCATTAGAACTCTATGGCCTCGATGCGGAAACATCTGCAAACGCTATTTCCTAGCATGGAAGTGTCGCACTTACATTCTTTTGAATTGAAAACGAGGTGTACATGACACTTCGCAATGATTATTATATCTTATCACGAAACATAGAAATGAGATGCGATATCGCGATTTAAGTAACATTAAAACACCATTGCTACGATACGTAGACATCTGAATACGCCATTTCCTAGCAAGGAAGTGTCGCATTTACATTCGTTTGGAGGGAATACGAGGTATACATGACACTTCGCAATGAATATTATATCTTATCATGTAACATAGAAGAGAGATGCGATTTCGCGTTTTAAGAATCATTAGAACTCTATGGCCTCGATGCGCAGACATCTGCAAACGCTATTTCCTAGCATGGAAGTGTCGCACTTACGTTCTTTTGAAGTGAAAACGAGGTGTACATGACACTTCGCAGTAAATATTATATCTTATCACGAAACATATAGATGAGATGCGATATCGCGATTTAAGTAGCATTAGAACTTTATTGCTACGATACGTAGACATCTGCAAACGCTATTTGCTAGCAAGCAATACTCGCATTTTCATTCTTTTGAAATGAATACGAGGCATACATGTCACATCCCAATGAATATTATACCTTATCATGAAACATAGAAGAGAGATGCGATATCGCGTTTTAAGAAGCATTAGAACTATATTGCCCCGACGCGTAGACATCTGCATACGCTATTTCCTAGCAAGGAAGTGTCGCATTTACATTCGATTGGAAAGAATACGAGGTATACATGACACTTCGCAATGAGTATTATATCTTATCATGAGACATAGGAATGAGGTGCTACATCGCATTTTGAGAAGCATTAGAACTCTATCGCTACGATACGTAGACATCTGCAAACACTATTTCCTAGCATGGAAGTTTCGCATTTACATTCTTTTGAAGTGAATATGAGATATACATTACACTTCGCAATGAATATTATATCTTATCATGAAACATAGGAATGATTTGCGATATCTCGTTTTGAGAAGCATTAGAACTCTATTGCTACGATACGTAGACATCTGCAAACGCTATTTCCTAGCATGGACATGTCGCACTTACATTCCACTGAAGTGAATACGAGGTATACATAACACAACACAATGAATATTATATCGTATTACGAAACATAGAAATGAAATACGACATCTCGTTTTAAGAAGCATTAGAACCCTATTGATACGATACGTAGACATCTGCAAACGCTATTTCCTAGCATGGAAGTGTCATATTTACATTCTTTTGAAGTGCATACGAGGTATACATGACACTTCGCAATCAATATTATATCTTATCATGAGACATAGGAATGAGGTGCTACATCGCGTTTTGAGAAGCATTAGAACTCTATCGCTACGATACGTAGACATCTGCAAACACTATTTCCTAGCATGGAAGTTTCGCATTTACATTCTTTTGAAGTGAATACGAGATATACATTACACTTCGCAATGAATATTATATCTTATCATGAAACATAGGAATTATTTGCGATATCTCGTTTTGAGAAGCATTAGAACTCTATTGCTACGATACGTAGACATCTGCAAATGCTATTTCCTTGCATGGATGTGTCGCATTTACATTCTTGTGATGTGAGTACGAGGTATACATGACACTCCACAATGAACATTATATCTTATTACGAAACATGGAAATGAAATGCGACATCTCTTTTTAAGAAGCATTAGAACTCTATCGCTACGATACGTAGACATCTGCAAACGCTATTTCCTAGCATGGAAGTTTCGCATTTACATTCTTTTGAAGTGAATACGAGGTATACATGGCACTTCGCAATGAATATTACATCTTATCATGAAATATAGAAGTGAGATGCGATATCGCGTTATAAGAAGCAATAGAACTCTATCGCTACGATACGTAGACACCTGCAAACGCTATTTCCTAGCATGGAAGTCTCGCATTTACATTCTTTTGAAGTGAAAACGAGATGTACATGACACTTCGCAATGAATATTATATCTTATCATGAAACATAGAAGTGAGATGCGATATCGCGTTTTAGGAAGCATTAGAACTCCATTGCTACGATACGTAGTCATCTGCAAACGCTATTTCCAAGCATGGAAGTGTCGCATTTACATACTTTTGAAGTGAATACGAGGTATACAAGACACTTCGCAATAAATATTATATCTTATCATGAAAGATAGAAGTGAGATGCGATATCGCGTTTTGAGAAGCATTAGAACTCTATTGCTTATATACGTAGACATCAGCAAACGTTATTTCGTAGCAAGGAAATGTCGCACTTACATTCCATTGAAGTGAATACGAGGTATACATAACATTTCACATGGAATATTATATCTTATTACGAAACATAGAAATTAAGTACGACATCTAGTTTTAAGAAGCATTGAACTCTATTGCTACGATACGTAGACATCTGCAAACGCTATTTCCTAGCATGGAAGTGTCGCATTTACATTCTTTTGAAGTGAGTACGAGGTATACATAACACTCCACAATGAATATTATATCTTATCACGAAACGTAGGAATGAAATGCGGCATCTCGTTTTAAGAAGCATTAGAACTCTATTGCTACGATACGTAGACATCTGCAAACGCTATTTCCTAGCATGGAAGTGTCGCATTTACATTCTTTTGAAGTGAATACGAGGTATACATGACACTTCGCAATAAATATTATATCTTATCATGAAAGATAGCAGTGAGATGCGATATCGCGTTTTAAGAAGCATTAGAACTCTATTGCTACGATACGTAGACATCTGCAAACGCTATTTCCTAGCATGGAAGTGTCGCATTTACATTCTTTTGAAGTGAATAAGAGATATACATGACACTTCGCAATGAATATTATATCTTATCATGAAACATAGGAATGAGGTGCTATATCGCGTTTTGAGAAGCATTAGAACTCTATTGCTACGATACGTAGACATCTGCAAACTCTATTTCCTAGCATGGACATGTCGCACTTACATTCCACTGAAGTGAATACGAGGTATACATAACACAACACAATGATTATTATATCGTATTACGAAACATAGAAATGAAATACGACATCTCGTTTTAAGAAGCATTAGAACTCTACTGATACGATACGTAGACATCTGCAAACGCTATTTCCTAGCATGGAAGTGTCATATTTACATTCTTTTGAAGTGCATACGAGGTATACATGACACTTCGCAATCAATATTGTATCTTATCATGAGACATAGGAATGTGGTGCTACATCGCGTTTTGAGAAGCATTAGAACTCTATCGCTACGATACGTAGACATCTGCAAACACTATTTCCTAGCATGGAAGTTTCGCATTTACATTCTTTTGAAGTGAATACGAGATATACATTACACTTCGCAATGAATATTATATCTTATCATGAAACATAGGAATGATTTGTCATATCTCGTTTTGAGAAGCATTAGAACTCTATTGCTACGATACGTAGACATCTGCAAACGCTATTTCCTAGCATGGACATGTCGCACTTACATTCCACTGAAGTGAATACGAGGTATACATAACACAACACAATGAATATTATATCGTATTACGAAACATAGAAATGAAATACGACATCTCGTTTTAAGAAGCATTAGAACCCTATTGATACGATACGTAGACATCTGCAAACGCTATTTCCTAGCATGGAAGTGTCATATTTACATTCTTTTGAAGTGCATACGAGGTATACATGACACTTCGCAATCAATATTATATCTTATCATGAGACATAGGAATGAGGTGCTACATCGCGTTTTGAGAAGCATTAGAACTCTATCGCTACGATACGTAGACATCTGCAAACACTATTTCCTAGCATGGAAGTTTCGCATTTACATTCTTTTGAAGTGAATACGAGATATACATTACACTTCGCAATGAATATTATATCTTATCATGAAACATAGGAATTATTTGCGACATCTCGTTTTGAGAAGCATTAGAACTCTATTGCTACGATACGTAGACATCTGCAAATGCTATTTCCTTGCATGTATGTGTCGCATTTACATTCTTGTGATGTGAGTACGAGGTATACATGACACTCCACAATGAACATTATATCTTATTACGAAACATGGAAATGAAATGCGACATCTCTTTTTAAGAAGCATTAGAACTCTATCGCTACGATACGTAGACATCTGCAAACGCTATTTCCTAGCATGGAAGTTTCGCATTTACATTCTTTTGAAGTGAATACGAGGTATACATGGCACTTCGCAATGAATATTACATCTTATCATGAAATATAGAAGTGAGATGCGATATCGCGTTATAAGAAGCAATAGAACTCTATCGCTACGATACGTAGACATCTGCAAACGCTATTTCCTAGCATGGAAGTCTCGCATTTACATTCTCTTGAAGTGAAAACGAGATGTACATGACACTTCGCAATGAATATTATATCTTATCATGAAACATAGAAGTGAGATGCGATATCGCGTTTTAGGAAGCATTAGAACTCCATTGCTACGATACGCAGTCATCTGCAAACGCTATTTCCTAGCATGGAAGTGTCGCATTTACATACTTTTGAAGTGAATACGAGGTATACATGACACTTCGCAATAAATATTATATCTTATCATGAAAGATAGAAGTGAGATGCGATATCGCGTTTTGAGAAGCATTAGAACTCTATTGCTTATATACGTAGACATCAGCAAACGTTATTTCGTAGCAAGGAAATGTCGCACTTACATTCCATTGAAGTGAATACGAGGTATACATAACATTTCACATGGAATATTATATCTTATTACGAAACATAGAAATTAAGTACGACATCTAGTTTTAAGAAGCATTGAACTCTATTGCTACGATACGTAGACATCTGCAAACGCTATTTCCTAGCATGGAAGTGTCGCATTTACATTCTTTTGAAGTGAGTACGAGGTATACATAACACTCCACAATGAATATTATATCTTATCACGAAACGTAGGAATGAAATGCGGCATCTCGTTTTAAGAAGCATTAGAACTCTATTGCTACGATACGTAGACATCTGCAAACGCTATTTCCTAGCATGGAAGTGTCGCATTTACATTCTTTTGAAGTGAATACGAGGTATACATGACACTTCGCAATAAATATTATATCTTATCATGAAAGATAGCAGTGAGATGCGATATCGCGTTTTAAGAAGCATTAGAACTCTATTGCTACGATACGTAGACATCTGCAAACTCTATTTCCTAGCATGGAAGTGTCGCATTTACATTCTTTTGAAGTGAATAAGAGATATACATGACACTTCGCAATGAATATTATATCTTATCATGAAACATAGGAATGAGGTGCTATATCGCGTTTTGAGAAGCATTAGAACTCTATTGCTACGATACGTAGACATCTGCAAACTCTATTTCCTAGCATGGACATGTCGCACTTACATTCCACTGAAGTGAATACGAGGTATACATAACACTACACAATGAATATTACATCTTACTACGAAACATAGAAATGAAATACGACAACTCGTTTTAAGAAGCATTAGAACCCTATTGCTACGATACGTAGACATCTGCAAACGCTATATCCTAGCATGGAAGTGTCATATTTACATTCTTTTGAAGTGAATACGAGGTATACATGACACTTCGCAATGAATATTATATCTTATCATGAAACATAGGAATGAGGTGCTATATCGCGTTTTGAGAAGTATTAGAACTCTATTACTACGATACGTAGACATCTGCAAACTCTATTTCCTAGCATGGACATGTCGCTCTTACATTCCACTGAAGTGAATACGAGGTATACATAACACTACACAATGAATATTATATCGTATTACGAAACATAGAAATGAAATACGACATCTCGTTTTAAGAAGCATTAGAACCCTATTGATACGATACGTAGACATCTGCAAACGCTATATCCTAGCATGGAAGTGTCATATTTACATTCTTTTGAAGTGAATACGAGGTATACATGACACTTCGCAATGAATATTATATCTTATCATGAAACATAGGAATGATTTGCGATATCTCGTTTTGAGAAGCATTAGAACTCTATTACTACGATACGTAGACATCTGCAAACTCTATTTCCTAGCATGGACATGTCGCACTTACATTCCACTGAAGTGAATACGAGGTATACATAACACTACACAATGAATATTACATCTTACTACGAAACATAGAAATGAAATACGACATCTCGTTTTAAGAAGCATTAGAACCCTATTGCTACGACACGTAGACATCTGCAAACGCTATTTCCTAGCATGGAAGTGTCGCATTTACATTCTTTTGAAGTGAGTACGAGGTATACATAACACTCCACAATGAATATTATATCTTATCACGAAACATAGAAATGAAATGCGGCATCTCGTTTTAAGAAGCATTAGAACTCTATTGCTACGATACGTAGACATCTGCAAACGCTATTTCCTAGCATGGAAGTGTCATATTTACATTCTTTTGAAGTGCATACGAGGTATACATGACACTCCACAATGAATATTATACCTTATCACGAAACATAGAAATGAAATGCTGCATCTCGTTTTAAGAAGCATTAGAACTCTATTGCTACGATACGTAGACATCTGCAAACGCTATTTCCTAGCATGGAAGTGTCGCATTTACTTTCTTTGAAGTGAATACGAGGTATACATGACACTTCGCAATAAATATTATATCTTATCATGAAAGATAGCAGTGAGATGCGATATCGCGTTTTAAGAAGCATTAGAACTCCATTGCTACGATACGTAGACATCTGCAAACGCTATTTCCTAGCATGGAAGTGTCGCATTCACATTCTTTTGAAGTGAATAAGAGATATACATGACACTTCGCAATGAATATTATATCTTATCATGAAACATAGGAATGAGGTGCTATATCGCGTTTTGAGAAGCATTAGAACTCTATTGCTACGATACGTAGACATCTGCAAACGCTATTTCCTAACATGGACATGTCGCACTTACATTCCACTGAAGTGAATACGAGGTATACATAACACAACACAATGATTATTATATCGTATTACGAAACATAGAAATGAAATACGACATCTCGTTTTAAGAAGCATTAGAACCCTATTGATACGATACGTAGACATCTGCAAACGCTATTTCCTAGCATGGAAGTGTCATATTTACATTCTTTTGAAGTGCATACGAGGTATACATGACACTTCGCAATCAATATTATATCTTATCATGAGACATAGGAATGAGGTGCTACATCGCGTTTTGAGAAGCATTAGAACTCTATCGCTACGATACGTAGACATCTGCAAACACTATTTCCTAGCATGGAAGTTTCGCATTTACATTCTTTTGAAGTGAATACGAGATATACATTACACTTCGCAATGAATATTATATCTTATCATGAAACATAGGAATGATTTGCGATATCTCGTTTTGAGAAGCATTAGAACTCTATTGCTACGATACGTAGACATCTGCAAACTCTATTTCCTAGCATGGACATGTCGCACTTACATTCCACTGAAGTGAATACGAGGTATACATAACACTACACAATGAATATTACATCTTACTACGAAACATAGAAATGAAATACGACATCTCGTTTTAAGAAGCATTAGAACCCTATTGCTACGACACGTAGACATCTGCAAACGCTATTTCCTAGCATGGAAGTCTCGCATTTACATTCTTTTGAAGTGAAAACGAGATGTACATGACACTTCGCAATGAATATTATATCTTATCATGAAACATAGAAGTGAGATGCGATATCGCGTTTTAGGAAGCATTAGAACTCCATTGCTACGATACGTAGTCATCTGCAAACGCTATTTCCTAGCATGGAAGTGTCGCATTTACATACTTTTGAAGTGAATACGAGGTATACATGACACTTCGCAATAAATATTATATCTTATCATGAAAGATAGAAGTGAGATGCGATATCGCGTTTTGAAAAGCATTAGAACTCTATTGCTAATATACGGAGACATCAGCAAACGTTATTTCGTAGCAAGGAAATGTCGCACTTACATTCCATTGAAGTGAATACGAGGTATACATAACATTTCACAATGAATATTACATCTTACTACGAAACATAGAAATGAAATACGACATCTCGTTTTAAGAAGCATTAGAACCCTATTGCTACGATACGTAGACATCTGCAAACGCTATATCCTAGCATGGAAGTGTCATATTTACATTCTTTTGAAGTGAATACGAGGTATACATGACACTTCGCAATGAATATTATATCTTATCATGAGACATAGGAATGAGGTGCTACATCGCGTTTTGAGAAGCATTAGAACACTATCGCTACGATACGTAGACATCTGCAAACACTATTTCCTAGCATGGAAGTTTCGCATTTACATTCTTTTGAAGTGAATATGAGATATACATTACACTTCGCAATGAATATTATATCTTATCATGAAACATAGGAATGATTTGCGATATCTCGTTTTGAGAAGCATTAGAACTCTATTGCTACGATACGTAGACATCTGCAAACGCTATTTCCTAACATGGACATGTCGCACTTACATTCCACTGAAGTGAATACGAGGTATACATAACACAACACAATGATTATTATATCGTATTACGAAACATAGAAATGAAATACGACATCTCGTTTTAAGAAGCATTAGAACCCTATTGATACGATACGTAGACATCTGCAAACGCTATTTCCTAGCATGGAAGTGTCATATTTACATTCTTTTGAAGTGCATACGAGGTATACATGACACTTCGCAATCAATATTATATCTTATCATGAGACATAGGAATGAGGTGCTACATCGCGTTTTGAGAAGCATTAGAACTCTATCGCTACGATACGTAGACATCTGCAAACACTATTTCCTAGCATGGAAGTTTCGCATTTACATTCTTTTGAAGTGAATACGAGATATACATTACACTTCGCAATGAATATTATATCTTATCATGAAACATAGGAATGATTTGCGATATCTCGTTTTGAGAAGCATTAGAACTCTATTGCTACGATACGTAGACATCTGCAAACTCTATTTCCTAGCATGGACATGTCGCACTTACATTCCACTGAAGTGAATACGAGGTATACATAACACTACACAATGAATATTACATCTTACTACGAAACATAGAAATGAAATACGACATCTCGTTTTAAGAAGCATTAGAACCCTATTGCTACGACACGTAGACATCTGCAAACGCTATTTCCTAGCATGGAAGTGTCGCATTTACATTCTTTTGAAGTGAGTACGAGGTATACATAACACTCCACAATGAATATTATATCTTATCACGAAACATAGAAATGAAATGCGGCATCTCGTTTTAAGAAGCATTAGAACTCTATTGCTACGATACGTAGACATCTGCAAACGCTATTTCCTAGCATGGAAGTGTCATATTTACATTCTTTTGAAGTGAATACGAGGTATACATGACACTCCACAATGAATATTATACCTTATCACGAAACATAGAAATGAAATGCTGCATCTCGTTTTAAGAAGCATTAGAACTCTATTGCTACGATACGTAGACATCTGCAAACGCTATTTCCTAGCATGGAAGTGTCGCATTTACATTCTTTGAAGTGAATACGAGGTATACATGACACTTCGCAATAAATATTATATCTTATCATGAAAGATAGCAGTGAGATGCGATATCGCGTTTTAAGAAGCATTAGAACTCCATTGCTACGATACGTAGACATCTGCAAACGCTATTTCCTAGCATGGAAGTGTCGCATTTACATTCTTTTGAAGTGAATAAGAGATATACATGACACTTCGCAATGAATATTATATCTTATCGTGAAACATAGGAATGAGGTGCTATATCGCGTTTTGAGAAGCATTAGAACTCTATTGCTACGATACGTAGACATCTGCAAACTCTATTTCCTAGCATGGACATGTCGCACTTACATTCCACTGAAGTGAATACGAGGTATACATAACACTACACAATGAATATTACATCTTACTACGAAACATAGAAATGAAATACGACATCTCGTTTTAAGAAGCATTAGAACCCTATTGCTACGATACGTAGACATCTGCAAACGCTATATCCTAGCATGGAAGTGTCATAATTACATTCTTTTGAAGTGAATACGAGGTATACATGACACTTCGCAATGAATATTATATCTTATCATGAGACATAGGAATGAGGTGCTACATCGCGTTTTGAGAAGCATTAGAACTCTATCGCTACGATACGTAGACATCTGCAAACACTATTTCCTAGCATGGAAGTTTCGCATTTAGATTCTTTTGAAGTGAATATGAGATATACATTACACTTCGCAATGAATATTATATCTTATCATGAAACATAGGAATGATTTGCGATATCTCGTTTTGAGAAGCATTAGAACTCTATTGCTACGATTACGTAGACATCTGCAACGCTATTTCCTAGCATGGACATGTCGCACTTACATTCCACTGAAGTGAATACGAGGTATACATAACACAACACAATGATTATTATATCGTATTACGAAACATAGAAATGAAATACGACATCTCGTTTTAAGAAGCATTAGAACCCTATTGATACGATACGTAGACATCTGCAAACGCTATTTCCTAGCATGGAAGTGTCATATTTACATTCTTTTGAAGTGCATACGAGGTATACATGACACTTCGCAATCAATATTATATCTTATCATGAGACATAGGAATGAGGTGCTACATCGCGTTTTGAGAAGCATTAGAACTCTATCGCTACGATACGTAGACATCTGCAAACACTATTTCCTAGCATGGAAGTTTCGCATTTACATTCTTTTGAAGTGAATATGAGATATACATTACACTTCGCAATGAATATTATATCTTATCATGAAACATAGGAATGATTTGCGATATCTCGTTTGAGAAGCATTAGAACTCTATTGCTACGATACGTAGACATCTGCAAACGCTATTTCCTAGCATGGACATGTCGCACTTACATTCCACTGAAGTGAATACGAGGTATACATAACACAACACAATGATTATTATATCGTATTACGAAACATAGAAATGAAATACGACATCTCGTTTTAAGAAGCATTAGAACCCTATTGATACGATACGTAGACATCTGCAAACGCTATTTCCTTGCATGGATGTGTCGCATTTACATTCTTGTGATGTGAGTACGAGGTATACATGACACTCCACAATGAACATTATATCTTATTACGAAACATGGAAATGAAATGCGACATCTCTTTATAAGAAGCTTTAGAACTCTATCGCTACGATACGTAGACATCTGCAAACGCTATTTCCTAGCATGGAAGTTTCGCATTTACATTCTTTTGAAGTGAATACGAGGTATACATGGCACTTCGCAATGAATATTACATCTTATCATGAAATATAGAAGTGAGATGCGATATCGCGTTATAAGAAGCAATAGAACTCTATCGCTACGATACGTAGACATCTGCAAACGCTATTTCCTAGCATGGAAGTCTCGCATTTACATTCTTTTGAAGTGAAAACGAGATGTACATGACACTTCGCAATGAATATTATATCTTATCATGAAACATAGAAGTGAGATGCGATATAGCGTTTTAGGAAGCATTAGAACTCCATTGCTAATATACGGAGACATCAGCAAACGTTATTTCGTAGCAAGGAAATGTCGCACTTACATTCCATTGAAGTGAATACGAGGTATACATAACATTTCACATGGAATATTATATCTTATTACGAAACATAGAAATTAAATACGACATCTAGTTTTAAGAAGCATTGAACTCTATTGCTACGATACGTAGACATCTGCAAACGCTATTTCCTAGCATGGAAGAGTCGCATTTACATTCTTTTGAAGTGAGTACGAGGTATACATAACACTCCACAATGAATATTATATCTTATCACGAAACGTAGGAATGAAATGCGGCATCTCGTTTTAAGAAGCATTAGAACTCTATTGCTACGATACGTAGACATCTGCAAACGGTATTTCCTAGCATGGAAGTGTCGCATTTACATTCTTTTGAAGTGAATACGAGGTATACATGACACTTCGCAATAAATATTATATCTTATCATGAAAGATAGCAGTGAGATGCGATATCGCGTTTTAAGAAGCATTAGAACTCTATTGCTACGATACGTAGACATCTGCAAACTCTATTTCCTAGCATGGACATGTCGCACTTACATTCCACTGAAGTGAATACGAGGTATACATAACACTACACAATGAATATTATATCTTATTACGAAACATAGAAATGCAATGCGACATCTCGTTCTAAGAAGCATTAGAACTCTATTGCTACGATACGTTGACATTTGCAAACGCTATTTCCTAGCATGGAAGTTTCGCATTTGCATTCTTTTGAAGTGAATACGAGGTATACATGACACTTCGCAATAAATATTATATCTTATCATGAAAGATAGCAGTGAGATGCGATATCGCGTTTTAAGAAGCATTAGAACTCTATTGCTACGATACGTAGACATCTGCAAACGCTATTTCCTAGCATGGAAGTGTCGCATTTACATTCTTTGAAGTGAATAAGAGATATACATGACACTTCGCAATGAATATTATGTCTTATCATGAAACATAGAAATGAAATGCGACATCTCGTTTTAAGAAGCATTAGATCTCTCTTGCTACGATACCTAGACATCTGCAAACGCTATTTCCTAGCATGGAAGTGTCGCATTTACATTCTTTTGGAGTGAATACGAGGTATACATGACACTTCGCAATGGATATTATATATTACTATGAAACATTGAAATGAGATGCTACATCTCGTTTTAAGAAGTATTAGAACCCTATTCTTTCGATACGTTGTCATCTGCAAACGCTATTTCCTAGCATGGAAGTGTCGCATTTACATTATTTTGAAGTGGATACGAGGTATAGAGGACACTTCGCTATGAATATTATATCTTATCACGAATCATAGAAATGAAATGCGACATCTCGTTTTAAGAAGCATTAGAAATCTATTGCTACGATACGTAGACATCTGCAAACGCTATTTCCTAGCATGGAAATGACGCATTTACATTCTTTTGAAGTTAATACGAGGTATCCATGACACTCCGCAATGAATATTATATCTTATCTCGAAACATTGAAGTGAGATGCGATATCGCGTTTTAAGAAGCATTAGAACTCTATTGCAGCGATACGTAGACATCTGCAAACAATATTTCCTAGCAAGGAAGTGTCGCATTTACATTCCTTTGAAGTGAAATCGAGGTATACATAACACTCCCCAATGAATATTATATCTTATCACGAAACATAGAAATGAAATGCGACATCTCGTTTTAAGAAGCATTAGAAATCTCTTGCTACGATACGTAGACATCTGCAAACCCTAATTCCTAGCATGGATGTGTCGCATTTACATTCCATTGAAGTGAATAAGAGGTGTGCATGTCATTTCGCAATGGATATTATATCTTATCATGAAACATAGAAATGAGATGCGATATCTCATTTTAAGAAGTATTAGAACTCCATTCTTACGATACGTGGTCATCTGGAAACGCTACTTCCTAGCAAGGAAGTGTCGCATTTACATTCTTTTGAAGTGAATACGAGGTATACATGACTCTTCGCAATGAATATTATATCTTATCTCGAAACATAGTAGTGAGATGCGATATCGCGATTTAAGAAGCGCTAGAACACTATTGCTACGATGCGTAGACATCTGCAAATGTTATTTCCTAGCAAGGAAGTGTCGCATTTACATTCTTTTGAAGTGAATACGAGGTATACATAACACTCCACAATGAATATTATATCTTATCACGAAACATAGAAATAAAATGCGACATCTCGTTTTAAGAAGCAGTAGAAATCAATTGCTACGATACGTAGACATCTGCAAACGCTATTTCCTAGCATGCAAGTGTCGCATTTACAATCTTTTGAAGTGAATACGAGGTAAACATGACACTTCGCAATGAATATTATATCTTATCATGAAACATAGAAGTTAGATGCGATATCGCGTTTTAAGAAGCATTAGAACTATATTGCAACGATACGTAGACACCTGCAAACGCTATTTCCTAGCATGCAAGTGTCGCATTTACATTCTTTTGAAGTGAATACGAGGTATACATGACACTTCGCAATGAATATTATATCTTATCATGAAACGTAGAGGAGAGATGCGATATCGCGTTTTAAGAAGCATTAGAACTCTATTGCAACGATACGTAGACATCTGCAAACAATATTTCCTAGCAAGGAAGTGTCGCATTTACATTCCTTTGAAGTGAATACGAGGTATACATAACACTCCACAATGAATATTATATCTTATCACGAAACATAGAAATGAAATCCGACATCTCGTTTTAAGAAGCATTAGAAATCTCTTGCTACGATACGTAGACATCTGCAAACCCTAATTCCTAGCATGGAGGTGTCGCATTTACATTCCACTGAAGTGAATACAAGGTGTGCATGTCATTTCGCAATGGATATTATATCTCATCATGAAACATAGAAATGAGATGCGATATCTCATTTTAAGAAGTATTAGAACTCCATTCTTACGATACGTGCTCATCTGGAAACGCTATTTCCTAGCTAGGAAGTGTCGCGTTTACATTCTTTTGAAGTGAATACGAGGTGTACATGACTCTTCGCAATGAATATTATATCTTATCTCGAAACATAGAAGTGAGATGCGATATCGCGATTTAAGAAGCGATAGAACTCTATTGCTACGATACGTAGACATCTGCAAACAATATTTCCGAGCAAGGAAGTGTCGCACTTACATCATTTTGAAGTGAATACGATGTATACATAACACACCACAATGAATATTATACCTTATTACGAAACATAGAAATGAAATGCGACATCTCGTTCTAAGAAGCATTAGAACTCTATTGCTACGATACGTTGACATCTGCAAGCGCTATTTCCTAGCATGGAAGTGTCGCATTTACATTCGTTTGAAGTGAATACGAGGTATACATGACACTTTGCAATAAATATTATATCTTATCATGAAAGATAGAAGTGAGACGCGATATCGCGTTTTAAGAAGCATTAGAACCCTATTGCTACGATACGTAGACATCTGCATACGCTACTTCCTAGCATAGAAGTGTCGCATTTACATTATTTTGAAGTCAATACGAGGTATACATGACACTTCGCAATGAATATTATATCTTTTTACGAAACATACAAGTGAAATACGACATCTCGTTTTAAGAAGCATTAGTACTCTATTGCTGTGGTACGTAGACATCAGCAAACAATATTTCCTAGCATAGAAGTGTCGCATTTACATTATTTTGAAGTCAATACGAGGTATACATGACACTTCGCAATGAATATTATATCTTTTTACGAAACATACAGGTGAAATACGACATCTCGTTTTAAGAAGCATTAGTACTCTATTGCTGTGATACGTAGACATAAGCAAACAATATTTCCTTGCAAGGAAGTGTCGCATTTAAATTCTTTTGAAGTCAATACGAGATATACATGACAGTTCGCAATGAATATTATATCTTATCATGAAACATAGGAATGAGGTGCTATATCGCGTTTTGAGAAGCATTAGAACTCTATTGCTAATATGCGTAGACATCTGCAAACGCTATTTCCTAGCATGGAAGTGTCGCATTTACATTCATTTGAAGTGAATACGAGGTTTACATGACACTTCGCAATGAATATTATATCTTATCATGAAACATAGAAGTGAGATGCGATATCGCATTTTGAGAAGCATTAGAACTCTATTGCTAATATACGTAGACATCTGCAACCTCTATTTCCTAGCAAGGAAATGTCGCACATACATTCCATTGAAGTGAATACGAGGTATACATAACATTACACAATGAATATTATATCTTATTATGAAACATAGAGATTAAATACGACATCTCGTTTTAAGAAGCATTAGTACTCTATTGTTGTGATACGTGGACATCTGCAAACAGTATTTCCTAGCAAGGAAGTTTCGCATTTACATTCTTTTGAAGTGAATAGGATGTGTACATGACACTTGGCAATGAATATTATACCTTATCAGGAAACATAGAAATGAGATGCGATATCGTGATTTCAGAAGCACCAGAACTTCATTGCTACGATACGTAGACATCTACAAACGCTATTTCCTAGCATTTAAGTGTCGCATTTACATTCTTTTGGAGTGAATACGAGGTATACATGGCACTTCGCTATGAATATTATATCTTCTCATGAAACATAGGAATAAGTTGCGATATCGCGTTTTGAGAAGCATTAAAACTCTATTGCTAGGATACGTAGACATCTACAAACGCTATTTCCTAGCATGGAAGTTTCGCATTTACATTCTTTTGAAGTGAATACGAGATTTACATGACACTTCGCAATGAATATTATATGTTATCATGAAACATAGGAACGAGATGCGATATCGCGTTTTGAGAAGCATCAGAACTCTATTGCTAATATACGTAGACATCTGCAAACTCTATTTTCTAGCAAGGAAGTGTCGCATTTGCATTCCATTTAAGTGAATTCGAGATATACATGACACTTCGCAATGAATATTTTATCTCATCATGAAGCATAGAAATGAGATGCGATATCGCGCTTTGACAAGCATTGGAACTCTATTGCTACGATACGTAGACATCTGCAAACAATATTTCCTAGCAAGGAAGTGTCGCACTTACATACTTTTGAAGTGAATACGAGGTATGCATAACATTACACAATGGATATTATATCTTATTACGGAACATAGAAATTAAATACGACATCTCGTTTTAAGAAGCATTAGTACTCTATTGCTGTGATACGTAGACATCTTGCAAACAATATTTCCTAGCAAGGAAGTGTCGCATTTACATTCTTGTGAAATGAATTCAAGGTAAACATGACACTTCGCAATGAATATTATATCTTATCATGAAACATAGAAGTGAGATGCAATATCGCGTTTTAAGAAGCATTAGAACCCTATTGCTACGATACGTAAACATCTGCATACGCTACTTCCTAGCATAGAAGTGTCGCATTTACATTATTTTGAAGTCAATACGAGGTATACATGACACTTCGCAATAAATATTATATCTTATCATGAAAGATAGAAGTGAGACGCGATATCGCGTTTTAAGAAGCATTAGAACCCTATTGCTACGATACGTAGACATCTGCATACGCTACTTCCTAGCATAGAAGTGTCGCATTTACATTATTTTGAAGTCAACACGAGGTATACATGACACTTCGCAATGAATATTATATCTTTTTACGAAACATACAAGTGAAATACGACATCTCGTTTTAAGAAGCATTAGTACTCTATTGCTGTGGTACGTAGACATCAGCAAACAATATTTCCTTGCAAGGAAGTGTCGCATTTACATTCTTTTGAAGTGAATACGAGATATACATGACACTTCGCAATGAATATTATATCTTATCATGAAACGTAGGAATGAGGTGCTATATCGCGTTTTGAGAAGCATTAGAACTCTATTGCTAATATGCGTAGACACCTGCAAACTCTATTTCCTTGCATTACACTTACATTCCGCTTACATTCCACTGAAGTGAATACGAGGTATACATAACACTCCACAATGAATATTATATCTTATCACGAAACATAGAAATGAAATGCGGCATCTCGCTTTAAGACGAATTAGAACTCTATTGCTACGATACGTAGACATCTGCAAACGCTGTTTCCTAGCATGGAAGTGTCATATTTACATTCCTTTGAAGTAAATACGAGATATACATGACACTTCGCAATGAATATTATAGCTTATCATGAAACATAGGAATGAGGTGCTATATCGCGTTTTGAGAAGCATTAGAACTCTATTGCTATTATACGTAGACATCTGCAAACTCTATTTCCTAGCAAGGAAATTTCGCATTTACATTCCACTGAAGTGAATACGTGGTATACATAGCATTACACAATGAATATTATATCTTATTACGAAACATAGAAGTGAAATACGACATCTCGTTTTTAGAAGCATTAGTACTCTATTGCTGTGATACGTAGACATCTGCAAACACTATTTCCTAGCATGGAAGTGTCGCATTTACATTCTTTTGAAGTGAATACGAGGTATAGATGACACTTCGCAATGAATATTATACCTTATCATGAAACATTGAAGAGAGATGCGATATCGCGTTTTAGTAAGCATTAGAACTCCATTGCTGCGATATGTAGACATCTGCAAACGCTATTTCCTAGCATGGAAGTGTCGCATTTACATTCTTTTGAAGTGAATACGAGATATACATGACACTTCGCAATGAATATTATATCTTATCATGAAACATAGAAGTGAGATGCGATATCGCGTTCTAAGAAGCATTAGAACCCTATTGCTACGATACGTAGACATCTGCAAACACTATTTCCTAGCATGGAAGTGTCGCATTTACATTCTTTTGAAGTGAATACGAGGTATAGATGACACTTCGCAATAAATATTATATCTTATCATGAAACATAGATGTGAGATGCGATATCGCGTTCTAAGAAGCATTAGAACTTTATTGCTGCGATACGTAGACATCTGCAAACGCTATTTCCTAGCATGGAAGTGTCGCATTTACATTCTTTTGAAGTGAATACGAGATATACATGACACTTCGCAATGAATATTATATCTTATCATGAAACATAGGAATGGGGTGCTATATCGCGTTTTGAGAAGCATTAGAACTCTATTGCTAATATGCGTAGACATCTGCAAACTCTATTTCCTAGCATTACACTTACATTCCACTTACATTCCACTGAAGTGAATACGAGGTATACATAACACTCCACAATGAATATTATATCTTATCACGAAACATAGAAATGAAAGGCGGCATATCGTTTTAAGACGCATTAGAACTCTATTGCTACGACACGTAGACACCTGCAAACGCTATTTCCTAGCAAGGAAATTTCGCACTTACATTCCACTGAAGTGAATACGAGGTATACATAGCATTACACAATGAATATTATATCTTATTACGAAACATAGAAGTGAAATACGACATCTCGTTTCAAGAAGCATTAGTACTCTATTGCTCTGATACGTAGACATCTGCAAACAATATTTCCTTGCAAGGAAGTGTCGCATATACATTCTTTTGAAGTGAATACGAGGTATACATGACACTTCGCAATGAATATTATACCTTATCATGAAACATAGAAGAGAGGTGCGATATTGCGTTTTAGGAAGCATTAGAACTCTATTGCTGCGATACGTAGACATCTGCAAACGCTATTTCCTAGCATGGAAGTGTCGCATTTACATTCTTTTGAAGTGAATACGAGATATACATGACACTTCGCAATGAATATTATATCTTATCATGAAACATAGGAATGAGGTGCTATATCGCGTTTTGAGAAGCATTAGAACTCTATTGCTAATATGCGTAGACACCTGCAAACTCTATTTCCTTGCATTACACTTACATTCCACTTACATTCCACTGAAGTGAATACGAGGTATACATAACACTCCACAATGAATATTATATCTTATCACGAAACATAGAAATGAAATGCGGCATCTCGTTTTAAGACGCATTAGAACTCTATTGCTACGATACGTAGACATCTGCAAACGCTGTTTCCTAGCATGGAAGTGTCATATTTACATTCCTTTGAAGTAAATACGAGATATACATGACACTTCGCAATGAATATTATAGCTTATCATGAAACATAGGAATGAGGTGCTATATCGCGTTTTGAGAAGCATTAGAACTCTATTGCTATTATACGTAGACATCTGCAAACTCTATTTCCTAGCAAGGAAATTTCGCATTTACATTCCACTGAAGTGAATACGTGGTATACATAGCATTACACAATGAATATTATATCTTATTACGAAACATAGAAGTGAAATACGACATCTCGTTTTTAGAAGCATTAGTACTCTATTGCTGTGATACGTAGACATCTGCAAACAATATTTCCTTGCAAGGAAGTGTCGCATTTACATTCTTTTGAAGTGAATACGAGGTATACATGACACTTCGCAATGAATATAATACCTTATCATGAAACATAGAAGAGAGGTGCGATATCGCGTTTTAGGAAGCATTAGAACTCTATTGCTGCGATAGGTAGACATCTGCAAACGCTATTTCCTAGCATGGAAGTGTCGCATTTACATTCTTTTGAAGTGAATACGAGATATACATGACACTTCGCAATGAATATTATATCTTATCATGAAACATAGGAATGAGGTGCTATATCGCGTTTTGAGAAGCATTAGAACTCTATTGCTAATATGCGTAGACATCTGCAAACTCTATTTCCTAGCATTACACTTACATTCCACTTACATTCCACTGAAGTGAATACGAGGTATACATAACACACCACAATGAATATTATATCTTATCACGTAACATATAAGTGAGATGCGATATCGCGTTCTAAGAAGCATTAGAACTCTATTGCTGCGATACGTAGATATCTGCAAACGCTATTTCCTAGCATGGAAGTGTCGCATTTACATTCTTTTGAAGTGAATACGAGATATACATGACACTTCGCAATGAATATTATATCTTATCATGAAACATAGGAATGGGGTGCTATATCGCGTTTTGAGAAGCATTAGAACTCTATTGCTAATATGCGTAGACATCTGCAAACTCTATTTCCTAGCATTACACTTACATTCCACTTACATTCCACTGAAGTGAATACGAGGTATACATAACACTCCACAATGAATATTATATCTTATCACGAAACATAGAAATGAAATGCGGCATATCGTTTTAAGACGCATTAGAACTCTATTGCTACGACACGCAGACACCTGCAAACGCTATTTCCTAGCACGGAAGTGTCTTATTTACATTCTTTTGAAGTGAATACGAGGTATACATGTCACTTCGCAATGAATATTATATCTTATCGTGAAACATATAAGTGAGATGCGATATCGCGTTCTAAGAAGCATTAGAACCCTATTGCTACGATACGTAGACATCTGCAAACACTATTTCCTAGCATGGAAGTGTCGCATTTACATTCATTTGAAGTGAATACGAGGTATACATGACACTTCGCAATGAATATTGTACCTTATCATGAAACATAGAAGAGAGATGCGATATCGCGTTTTAGTAAGCATTAGAATTCTATTGCTGCGATACGTAGACATCTGCAAACGCTATTTCCTAGCATTACACTTACATTCCACTTACATTCCACTGAAGTGAATATGAGGTATACATAACACTCCACAATGAATATTATATCTTATCACGAAACATAGAAATGAAATGCGGCATCTCGTTTTTAGACGCATTACGACTCTATTGCTACGATACGTAGACATCTGCAAACGCTATTTCCTAGCATGGAAGTGTCGCATTTACATACTTTTGAAGTGAATACGAGGTATAGATGACACTTCGCAATAAATATTATATCTTATCATGAAACATAGAAGTGAGATGCGATATCGCGTTTTAGTAAGCATTAGAACTCTATTGCTGCGATACGTAGACATCTGCAAACGCTATTTCCTAGCATTACACTTACATTCCACTTACATTCCACTGAAGTGAATACGAGGTATACATAACACTCCACAATGAATATTATATCTTATCACGAAACATAGAAATGAAATGCGGCATCTCGTTTTAAGACGCATTAGGACTCTATTGCTACGATACGTAGACATCTGCAAACGCTATTACCTAGCATGGAAGTATCATATTTACATTATTTTGAAGTGAATACGAGGTATACATGACACTTCGCAATGAATATTATATCTTATCATGAAACATAGAAGTGAGATGCGATATCGCGTTCTAAGAAGCATTAGAACTCTATTGCTACGATACGTAGACATCTGCAAACGCTATTTCCTAGCATGGAAGTGTCTTATTTACATTCTTTTGAAGTGAATACGAGGTATACATGACACTTCGCAATGAATATTATATCTTATCGAGAAACATATAAGTGAGATGCGATATCGCGTTCTACGAAGCATTAGAACCCTATTGCTACGATGCGTAGACATCTGCAAACACTATTTCCTAGCATGGAAGTGTCGCATTTACATTCTTCTGGGGTGAATACGAGGTATAGATGACACTTCGCAATGAATATTATACCCTATCATGAAACATAGAAGAGAGATGCGATATCGCGTTTTAGTAAGCATTAGAACTCTATTGCTGCGATACGTAGACATCTGCAAACTCTATTTCCTTGCATGGAAGTGTCGCATTTACATTCGTTTGAAGTGAATACGAGATATACATGACACTTCGCAATGAATATTATATCTTATCATGAAGCATAGGAATGAGGTGCTATATCGCGTTTTGAGAAGCATTAGAACTCTATAGCTAATATACGTAGATATCTGCAAACTCTATTTCCTAGCAAGGAAATTTCGCACTTACATTCCACTGAAGTGAATACGAGGTATACGTAACATTACACAATGAATATTATATCTTATTACGAAACATAGAAATGAAATACGACATCTCGTTTTAAGAATCATTAGTACTCTATTGCTGTGATACGTAGACATCTGCAAACAATATTTCCTAGCAAGGAAGTGTCGCATTTACATTCCTGTGAAGTGAAATCGAGGTATACATTACACTTCGCACTGAATATTATATCTTATCATGGAACATAGAATTGAGATGCTTTATCGCATTTTAAGAAGCATTAGAACTCTATTGCTACGATACGTAGACATCTGCAAACGCTTTTTCCTAGAATGGAAGTGTCGCATTTACATTCATTTGAAGTGAATACGAGGTATACATGACACTTCGCAATGAATATTATACCTTATCATGAAACATAGAAGAGAGGTGCGATATTGCGTTTTAGGAAGCATTAGAACTCTATTGCTGCGATACGTAGACATCTGCAAACGCTATTTCCTAGCATGGAAGTGTCGCATTTACATTCTTTTGAAGTGAATACGAGATATACATGACACTTCGCAATGAATATTATATCTTATCATGAAACATAGGAATGAGGTGCTATATCGCGTTTTGAGAAGCATTAGAACTCTATTACTAATATGCGTAGACACCTGCAAACTCTATTTCCTTGCATTACACTTACATTCCACTTACATTCCACTGAAGTGAATACGAGGTATACATAACACTCCACAATGAATATTATATCTTATCACGAAACATAGAAATGAAATGCGGCATCTCGTTTTAAGACGCATTAGAACTCTATTGCTACGATACGTAGACATCTGCAAACGCTGTTTCCTAGCATGGAAGTGTCATATTTACATTCCTTTGAAGTAAATACGAGATATACATGACACTTCGCAATGAATATTATAGCTTATCATGAAACATAGGAATGAGGTGCTATATCGCGTTTTGAGAAGCATTAGAACTCTATTGCTATTATACGTAGACATCTGCAAACTCTATTTCCTAGCAAGGAAATTTCGCATTTACATTCCACTGAAGTGAATACGTGGTATACATAGCATTACACAATGAATATTATATCTTATTACGAAACATAGAAGTGAAATACGACATCTCGTTTTTAGAAGCATTAGTACTCTATTGCTGTGATACGTAGACATCTGCAAACAATATTTCCTTGCAAGGAAGTGTCGCATTTACATTCTTTTGAAGTGAATACGAGGTATACATGACACTTCGCAATGAATATTATACCTTATCATGAAACATAGAAGAGAGGTGCGATATCGCGTTTTAGGAAGCATTAGAACTCTATTGCTGCGATACGTAGACATCTGCAAACGCTATTTCCTAGCATGGAAGTGTCGCATTTACATTCTTTTGAAGTGAATACGAGATATACATGACACTTCGCAATGAATATTATAGCTTATCATGAAACATAGGAATGAGGTGCTATATCGCGTTTTGTGAAGCATTAGAACTCTATTGCTATTATACGTAGACATCAGCAAACTCTATTTCCTAGCAAGGAAATTTCGCACTTGCATTCCACTGAAGTGAATACGAGGTATACATAGCATTACACAATGAATATTATATCTTATTACGAAGCATAGAAGTGAAATACGACATCTCGTTTTAAGAAGCATTAGTACACTATTGCTGTGATACGTAGACATCTGCAAACAATATTTCGTTGCAAGGAAGTGTCGCATATACATTCTTTTGAAGTGAATACGAGGTATACATGACACTTCGCAATGAATATAAAACCTTATCATGAAACATAGAAGAGAGGTGCGATATCGCGTTTTAGGAAGCATTAGAACTCTATTGCTGCGATAGGTAGACATCTGCAAACGCTATTTCCTAGCATGGAAGTGTCGCATTTACATTCTTTTGAAGTGAATACGAGATATACATGACACTTCGCAATGAATATTATATCTTATCATGAAACATAGGAATGAGGTGCTATATCGCGTTTTGAGAAGCATTAGAACTCTATTGCTAATATGCGTAGACATCTGCAAACTCTATTTCCTAGCATTACACTTACATTCCACTTACATTCCACTGAAGTGAATACGAGGTATACATAACACTCCACAATGAATATTATATCTTATCACGAAACGTATAAGTGAGATGCGATATCGCGTTCTAAGAAGCATTAGAACCCTATTGCTACGATACGTAGACATCTGCAAACACTATTTCCTAGCATGGAAGTGTCGCATTTACATTCTTTTGAAGTGAATACGAGGTATAGATGACACTTCGCAATGAATATTATACCTTATCATGAAACATTGAAGAGAGATGCGATATCGCGTTTTAGTAAGCATTAGAACTCCATTGCTGCGATATGTAGACATCTGCAAACGCTATTTCCTAGCATGGAAGTGTCGCATTTTCATTCTTTTGAAGTGAATACGAGATATACATGACACTTCGCAATGAATATTATATCTTATCATGAAACATAGAAGTGAGATGCGATATCGCGTTCTAAGAAGCATTAGAACACTATTGCTACGATACGTAGACATCTGCAAACACTATTTCCTAGCATGGAAGTGTCGCATTTACATTCTTTTGAAGTGAATACGAGGTATAGATGACACTTCGCAATAAATATTATATCTTATCATGAAACATAGATGTGAGATGCGATATCGCGTTCTAAGAAGCATTAGAACTCTATTGCTGCGATACGTAGACATCTGCAAACGCTATTTCCTAGCATGGAAGTGTCGCATTTACATTCTTTTGAAGTGAATACGAGATATACATGACACTTCGCAATGAATATTATATCTTATCATGAAACATAGGAATGAGGTGCTATATCGCGTTTTGAGAAGCATTAGAACTCTATTGCTAATATGCGTAGACACCTGCAAACTCTATTTCCTTGCATTACACTTACATTCCACTTACATTCCACTGAAGTGAATACGAGGTATACATAACACTCCACAATGAATATTATATCTTATCACGAAACATAGAAATGAAATGCGGCATATCGTTTTAAGACGCATTAGAACTCCATTGCTACGACACGTAGACACCTGCAAACGCTATTTCCTAGCACGGAAGTGTCTTATTTACATTCTTTTGAAGTGAATACGAGGTATACATGTCACTTCGCAATGAATATTATATCTTATCGTGAAACATATAAGTGAGATGCGATATCGCGTTCTAAGAAGCATTAGAACCCTATTGCTACGATTCGTAGACATCTGCAAACACTATTTCCTAGCATGGAAGTGTCGCATTTACATTCATTTGAAGGGAATACGAGGTATACATGACACTTCGCAATGAATATTGTACCTTATCATGAAACATAGAAGAGAGATGCGATATCGCGTTTTAGTAAGCATTAGAATTCTATTGCTGCGATACGTAGACATCTGCAAACGCTATTTCCTAGCATTACACTTACATTCCACTTACATTCCACTGAAGTGAATATGAGGTATACATAACACTCCACAATGAATATTATATCTTATCACGAAACATAGAAATGAAATGCGGCATCTCGTTTTTAGACGCATTACGACTCTATTGCTACGATACGTAGACATCTGCAAACGCTATTTCCTAGCATGGAAGTGTCGCATTTACATACTTTTGAAGTGAATACGAGGTATAGATGACACTTCGCAATAAACATTATATCTTATCATGAAACATAGAAGTGAGATGCGATATCGCGTTTTAGTAAGCATTAGAACTCTATTGCTGCGATACGTAGACATCTGCAAACGCTATTTCCTAGCATTACACTTACATTCCACTTACATTCCACTGAAGTGAATACGAGGTATACATAACACTCCACAATGAATATTATATCTTATCACGAAACATAGAAATGAAATGCGGCATCTCGTTTTAAGACGCATTAGGACTCTATTGCTACGATACGTAGACATCTGCAAACGCTATTACCTAGCATGGAAGTATCATATTTACATTATTTTGAAGTGAATACGAGGTATACATGACACTTCGCAATGAATATTATATCTTATCATGAAACATAGGAGTGAGATGCGATATCGCGTTCTAAGAAGCATTAGAACTCTATTGCTACGATACGTAGACATCTGCAAACGCTATTTCCTAGCATGGAAGTGTCTTATTTACATTCTTTTGAAGTGAATACGAGGTATACATGACACTTCGCAATGAATATTATATCTTATCGAGAAACATATAAGTGAGATGCGATATCGCGTTCTACGAAGCATTAGAAACCTATTGCTACGATACGTAGACATCTGCAAACACTATTTCCTAGCATGGAAGTGTCGCATTTACATTCTTCTGGGGTGAATACGAGGTATAGATGACACTTCGCAATGAATATTATACCCTATCATGAAACATAGAAGAGAGATGCGATATCGCGTTTTAGTAAGCATTAGAACTCTATTGCTGCGATACGTAGACATCTGCAAACTCTATTTCCTAGCATGGAAGTGTCGCATTTACATTCTTTTGAAGTGAATACGAGATATACATGACACTTCGCAATGAATATTATATCTTATCATGAAGCATAGGAATGAGGTGCTATATCGCGTTTTGAGAAGCATTAGAACTCTATAGCTAATATACGTAGATATCTGCAAACTCTATTTCCTAGCAAGGAAATTTCGCACTGACATTCCACTGAAGTGAATACGAGGTATACGTAACATTACACAATGAATATTATATCTTATTACGAAACATAGAAATGAAATACGACATTCGTTTTAAGAATCATTAGTACTCTATTGCTGTGATACGTAGACATCTGCAAACAATATTTCCTAGCAAGGATGTGTCGCATTTACATTCTTGTTAGGTGAAATCGAGGTATACATGACACTTCGCAATGAATATTATATCTTATCATGGAACATAGAAGTGAGATGCGATATCGCGTTCTAAGAAGCATTAGAACCCTATTGCTACGATACGTAGACATCTGCAAACACTATTTCCTAGCATAGAAGTGTCGCATTTACACTCTTTTGAAGTGAATACGAGGTATACATAACACTCCATAATGAATATTATATCTTTTCATGAAACATAGCTGTGAGATGCGATATCGCGTTTTAAGAAGCATTAGAAATCTATTGCTACGATACGTAGACATCTGCAAATGCTATTTCCTAGCATGGAAGTGTCGCGTTTACATTCTTTTGAAGTGAATACGAGATATACATGACACTTCGAAATGAATATTACATCTTATCATGAAACTTAGGAATGAGGTGCTATATCGCGTTTTGAGAAGCATTAGAACTCTATTGCTAATTTACGTAGACATCTGCAAACTCTATTTCCCAGCATGGACATGTGGTACTTACATTCCACTGAAGTGAATACGAGGTATACATAGCATTACACAGTGAGTAATATATCTTATTACGAAACATAGAGTTGATATACGACATCTCGTTTTAAGAAGCATTAGTACACCATTGCTGTGATACGTAGACATCTGCAAACAATATTTCCTAGCAAGGAAGTGTCGCATTTACATTCCTGTGAAGTGAAATCGAGGTATACATTACACTTCGCACTGAATATTATATCTTATCATGGAACATAGAATTGAGATGCTTTATCGCATTTTAAGAAGCATTAGAACTCTATTGCTACGATACGTAGACATCTGCAAACGCTTTTTCCTAGAATGGAAGTGTCGCATTTACATTCATTTGAAGTGAATACGAGGTATACATGACACTCCACAATGAATATTATATCTTATCACGGAACATAGAAATGAAATTAGGCATCTCGTTTTAAGAAGCATTAGAACTCTATTGCTACGATACGTAGACATCTGCAAACGCTATTTCCTAGCATGGAAGTGTCATATTTACATTCTTTTGAAGTGAGTACGAGGTATACATAACACTCCATAATGAATATTATATCTTATCATGGAACATAGAAGTGAGATGCGATATCGCGTTCTAAGAAGCATTAGAACCCTATTGCTACGACACGTAGACATCTGCAAACACTATTTCCTAGCATGGAAGTGTCGCATTTACATTCTTTTGAAGTGAATACGAGGTATACATGACACTTCGCAATGAATATTATATCTTATCACGAAACGTAGAAATGAGTTGCGATATCGCGATTTAAGTAGCATTAGAAATCTATTGCTACGATACGTAGCCATCTGAATACGCTATTGCCTAGCAAGGAAGTGTCGCATTTACATTCGTTTGGAGTGAATGCGAGGTATACATGGCACTTCGCAATGAATATTATATCTTATCATGAAGCATAGAAATGAGATGCGATATCGCGTTTTGAGAAGCATTAGAACCCTATTGCTACGATACGTAGACATCTGCAATCGCTATTTCCTAGCAACCAGTAGTCGCATTTACATTCTTTTGAAGTGAATTCGAGGTTTACATGACACTTCGGAATGAATATTATAACTTATCACGAAACATAGAAATGAGATGCGATATCGCGATCTAAGAAGCATTAGAACTCTATTGCTACGATACGTAGACATCTGCAAACGCTATGCCCTAGCAAGGAATAGTCGCATTTACATTCTTTTGATGTGAATACGAGGTATACATGACACTTCGCAATGAATATTATATCTTATAATGAAACATAGAATTGACATGCGATATCGCGTTTTAAGAAGCATTAGAACTCTATTGCCTCGACGCGTAGACATCTGCAGACGCTATTTCCTAGCATGGATTTGTCGCATTTACATTCTTTTGAAGTGAATACGAGGTATACATGACACTTCGCGATGAATATTGTATCTTATCATGAAACATAGATGTGAGATGCGATATCGCGATTTAAATAGCTTTAGAACTCTATTGCTACGATACGTAGGCATCTGAATACGCCATTTCCTAGCAAGGAAGTGTCGCATTTACATTCGTTTGGAGTGAATACGAGGTATACATGGCACTTCGCAATGAACATTATATCTTATCACGAAACGTAAAAATGAGTAGCGATATCGCGATTTAAGTAGCATTCGAACACTATTGCCTCGACGCGTAGACATCTGCAGACGCTATTTCCTATCATGGGAGTGTGGCATTTACATCCTTTTGAAGTGATTACGAGGTGTACATGACACTTCGCAATGAATATTATATCTTATCACGAAACGTAGAAATGCGTTGCGATATCGCGATTTAAGTAGCATTAGAACTCTATTGCTACGATACGTGGACATCTGAGTAAGCTATTTCCTAGCATGGAAGTGTCGCACTTACATTCTTTTGATGTGAATACGGGGTATACATGACACTTCGCAATGAATATTATATCTTATCATGAAACATAGAAGTGAGATGCGATATCGCATTTTAAGAAGCATTCGAAATCTATTGCCTCGACGCGTACACATCTGCAGACGCTATTTCCTAGCATGGGAGTGTGGCATTTACATTCTTTTGAAGTGAATACGAGGTGTACAGGACACTTCGCGATGAATATTATATCTTATCACGAAACATATAAATGAGATGCGATATCGCGATTTAAGTAGCATTAGAACTCTATTGCTACGATACGTAGACAACTGAATACGCCATTTCCTAGCAAGGAAGTGTCGCATTTACATTCGTTTGGAGGGAATACGAGGTATACATGACACTTCGCATTGAATATTATATCTTATCACGAAACATATAAATGAGATGCGATATCTCGTTTTAAGAAGCATTAGGACTCTATTGCTACGATTCGTAGACATCTGCGAACGCTATTTCCTAGCATGGAACTGTCGCATTTACATACTTTTGAGGTGAATACGAGGTATACATGACACTTCGCAATGAATATTGTATCTTATCATGAAACATAGAAGTGAGATGCGATATCGCGATTTAAATAGCATTAGAACTCTATTGCTACGATACGTAGGCATCTGAATTCGCCATTTCCTAGCAAGGAAGTGTCGCATTTACATTCGTTTGGAGTGAATACGAGGTATACATGGCACTTCGCAATGAACATTATATCTTATCACGAAACGTAGAAATGAGTTGCGATATCGCGATTTAAGTAGCATTAGAACTCTATTGCTACGATACGTAGCCATCTGAATACGCTATTGCCTAGCAAGGAAGTGTCGCATTTACATTCGTTTGGAGTGAATGCGAGGTATACATGGCACTTCGCAATGAATATTATATCTTATCATGAAGCATAGAAATGAGATGCGATATCGCGTTTTGAGAAGCATTAGAACTCTATTGCTACGATACGTAGACATCTGCAATCGCTATTTCCTAGCAACCAATAGTCGCATTTACATTCTTTTGAAGTGAATTCGAGGTTTACATGACACATCGGAATGAATATTATAACTTATCACGAAACATAGAAATGAGATGCGATATCGCGATCTAAGAAGCATTAGAACTCTATTGCTACGATACGTAGACATCTGCAATCGCTATTTCCTAGCAACCAATAGTCGCATTTACATTCTTTTGAAGTGAATTCGAGGTTTACATGACACTTCGGAATGAATATTGTAACTTATCACGAAACATAGAAATGAGATGCGATATCGCGATCTAAGAAGCATTAGAACTCTATTCCTACGATACGTAGGCATCTGCAAACGCTATGCCCTAGCAAGGAATAGTCGCATTTACATTCTTTTGATGTGAATACGAGGTATACATGACACTTCGCAATGAATATTATATCTTATCATGAAACATAGAAGTGAGATGCGATATCGCATATTAAGAAGCATTAGAACTCTATTGCCTCGACGCGTAGACATCTGCAGACGCTATTTCCTAGCATGGATTTGTCGTATTTACATTCTTTTGAAGTGAATACGAGGTATACATGAGACTTCGCGATGAATATTATATCTTATCACGATACATATAAGTGAGATGCGATATCGCTATTTAAATAGCATTAGAACTCTATTGCTACGATACGTAGGCATCTGAATACGCCATTTCCCAGCAAGGAAGTGTCGCATTTACATTCGTTTGGAGGGAATACGAGGTATACATGACACTTCGCAATGAATATTATATCTTATCATGAAACCTAGAAGTGAGATGCGATATCGCATTTTATGAAGCATTCGAACTCTATTGCCTCGACGCGTGGACATCTGCAGACGCTATTTCCAAGCATGGAAGTGTCGCATTTAAATTCTTTTGAAGTGAATACGAGGTGTACAGGACACATCGCGATGAATATTATATCTTATCACGAAACATAGAAATGAGATGCGATATTGCGATTTAAGTAGCATTAGAACTCTATTGCCTCGACGCGTAGACATCTGCAGGCTCTATTTCCTAGCATGGAAGTGTCGCATTTACATTCTTTTGAAGTGAATACGAGGTGTACATGACACATCGCAATGAATATTATATCTTATCGGGAAACATAGAAATGAGATGCTATAACGCGTTTTGAGAAGCATTAGAACTCTATTGCTACGATACGTAGACATCTGAATACGCTATTGCCTAGCAAGGAAGTGTCGCATTTACATTCGTTTGGAGTGAATACGAGGTATACATGGCACTTCGCAATGAATATTATATCTTATCATGAAGCATAGAAATGAGATGCGATATCGCGTTTTGAGAAGCATTAGAACTCTATTGCTACGATATGTAGACATCTGCAAATGCTATTTCCTAGCAAGGAATAGTCGCATTTACATTCTTTTGAAGTGAATACGAGGTGTACATGACACTTCGCAATGAATATTATATCTTATCATGAAACATAGAAGTGAGATGCGATATCGCATATTAAGAAGCATTCGAAATTTATTGCCTCGACGCGTACACATCTGCAGACGCTATTTCCTAGCATGGGAGTGTGGCATTTACATTCTTTTGAAGTGAATACGATGTGTACAGGACACTTCGCGATGAATATTATATCTTATCACGAAACATATAAATGAGATGCGATATGGCGATTTAAGTAGCATTAGAACTCTATTGCTACGATACGTAGACAACTGAATACGCCATTTCCTAGCAAGGAAGTGTCGCATTTACATTCGTTTGGAGGGAATACGAGGTATGCATGACACTTCGCATTGAATATTATATCTTATCACGAAACATATAAATGAGATGCGATATCTCGTTTTAAGAAGCATTAGGACTCTATTGCTACGATTCGTAGACATCTGCGAACGCTATTTCCTAGCATGGAACTGTCGCATTTACATACTTTTGAGGTGAATACGAGGTATACATGACACTTCGCAATGAATATTGTATCTTATCATGAAACATAGAAGTGAGATGCGATATCGCATTTTAGGAAGCATTCGAACTCTATTGCCTCGACGCGTACACATCTGCAGACGCTATTTCCTAGCATGGGAGTGTGGCATTTACATTCTTTTGAAGTGAATACGAGGTGTACATGACACTTCGCAATGAATATTGTATCTTATCACGAAACTTAGAAATGCGTTGCGATATCGCGATATAAGTAGCATTAGAACTCCATTGCTACGATACGTGGACATCTGAATACGCCATTTCCTAGGAAGGAAGTGTCGCATTTACATTCGTTTGGAGGGAATACGAGGTATACGTGACACTTCGCAATGAATGTTACATCTTATCATGAAACATAGAAGTGAGATGCGATATCGCATATTAAGAAGCATTAGAACTCTATTGCCTCGACGCGTAGATATCTGCAGACGCCATTTCCTAGCATGGAAGTGTCGCATTTACATTCTTTTGAAGTGAATACGAGGTATTCATGACACTTCGCGATGAATATTATATCTTATCACGAAACATATAAGTGAGATGCGATATCGCGATTTAAGTAGCATTAGAACTCTATTGCTACGATACGTAGGCATCTGAATACGCCATTTCCTAGTAAGGAAGTGTCGCATTTACAATCGTTTGGAGGGAATACGAGGTATACATGACACTTCGCCATGAATATTATATCCTATCATGAAACATAGAAGTGAGATGCGATATCGCGTTTTAAGAAGCATTAGAACTCTATTGCCTCGGCGCGTAGACATCTGCCGACGCTATTTCCTAGCATGGAAGTGTCGCATTTACATTCTTTTGAAGTGACTACGAGGTATGCATGACACTTCGCAATGAATATTATACCTTATCATGAAACATAACAATGAGATGCGATATCGCGTTTTAAGAAGCATCAGAACTCTATTGCTACGATACGTAGATATCTGCAGAAGCTATTTCCTAGCAAGGCAGAGTCGCATTTACTTTCATTTGAAGTGTACGCGAGGTATACATGACACTTCGCAATGAATATTATATCTTATCATGAAACATATAAATGTGATGCGACATCGCGTTTTGAGAAGCATTAGAACTGTAGTGCTACGATACGCAGACGTCTGCAAGCGCTATTTCCTAGCAAGAAAGTGCCGCATTTACATTCATTTGAATTGTACGCGAGGTATACATGACACATCGCAATGAATATTATATCCTATCATGAAACATAGAAATGCGATGCGATATGGCGATATAAGAAGCGCTAGAACTCTATTGCTACGATACGTAGACATCTGCAAACGCTATTTCCTAGCATGCAAGTGTCGCATTTACATTCTTTTGAAGTGAATACGAGGTATACATGACACTTCGCAATGAATATTATATCTTATCTAGAATCATAGAGGAAATATGCGATATCGCGTTTTAAGAAGCAATAGAACTCTATTTTTACGATACGTAGACATCTGCAAACAATATTTCCTAGCAAGGAAGTGTCGCATTTACAATCTTTTGAAGTGAATACGAGGAATACATAACACTCCAAAATGAATATTATATCTTATCACGAAACATAGAAGTGAGATGTGGTATCGCATTTTAAGAAGCATTATAACTCTATTGCTACGATACGTAGACATCTGCAAACGCTATTTCCTAGCATGGAAGTGTCTTATTTACATTCTTTTGAAGTGAATACGAGGTATACATGTCACTCCGCAATGAATATTATATCTTATCATCAAACATAGGAATGAGGTGCTATATTGCGTTTTGAGAAGCATTAGAACTCTATTGCTAATATACGTAGACATCTGCAAACTCTATTTCCTACCATGGAAATGTCGCACTTACATTCCATTGAAGTGAATACGAGGTATACATAACACTACACAATGAATATAATATCTTATTACGAAACATAGAAATGAAATACGACATCTCGTTTTCAGAAGCATAAGTACTCTATTGCTGTGATACGTAGACATCTGCATACGCTATTTCCTAGCATGGAAGTGTCGCATTTACATTCTTTTGAAGTGAATACGAGGTATACATGACACTTCGCAATGATTATTATATCTTATCATGAAACATAGAAGTGAGATGCGATATCGCGTTTTAGAAGCATTAGAACTCTATTGCTACGATACGTAGGCATCTGCAAACGCTATTTCCTAGCATGCAAGCGTCGCATTTACATTCTTTTGAAGTGAATACGAGGTATACATGACACTTCGCAATGAATATTATATCTTATCAAAAAACATAGTGGAAATATGCGATATCGCGTTTTAAGAAGCATTAGAACTCTACTTTTACGATACGTAGACATCTGCAAACAATATTCCCTAGCAAGGAAGTGTCGCATTTACAATCTTTTGAAGTGAATACGAGGTATACATGACACTTCGCAATGAATATTATATCTTATCATGAAACATAGCAGTGAGATGCGATATCGCGATTTAAGAAGCATTAGAACTCTATTGCTACGATGCGTAGACATCTGCATATGTTATTTCCTAGCAAGCAAGTGTCGCATTAACATCCTTTGAAGTGAATACGAGGTATGCATAACATTCCACAATGAATATTATACCTTATTACGAAACATAGAAATGAAATACGACTTCTCATTTTAAGAAGCATTAGAACTCTATTGCTACGATACGTAGACATCTGCAAACGCTATTTCCTAGCATGGAAGTGTCGCATTTACATTCTTTTGAAGTGAATACGAGATATACATGACACTTCGCAATGAATATTATATCTTATCATGAGACATAGAAGTGAGATGCGATATCGCGTTTTAAGAATCACTAGAACTCTATTGTTTCGACACGTAGTCATCTGGAAACGCTATATCCTAGCAAGGAAGTGTCGCACTTACGTCCCTTAGAAGTGAATACGAGGTACACATGACACTTCGCAATTAATATTATATCTCATCATGAAACATGGAAATGAGATGCGACATCGTGTTTTGAGAATCAGTAGAACCCTATTGCTTCGATACGTAGACACCTGCAAACTCTACTTCCTAGCAGGGAAGTATCGCATTTACATTCATTTGAAGTGAATACGAGGTATACATGACACTTCGCAATGAATATTATACCTTATCATGAAACATATAAGTGAGATGCGAAATCGCGTTTTAAGAAGCATTAGAACTATATTGCTACGATACGTAGACATCTGCAAACGCTATTTCCTAGCATGGAAGTGTCGCATTTACATTCTTTTGAAGTGAATACGAGGTATACATGACACTTCGCAATGATTATTATATCTTATCGTGAAACATAGAAGTGAGATGCGATATCGCGTTTAGGAAGCATTAGAACACTATTGCTGCGATACGTAGACATCTGCAAAGGCTATTTCCTAGCATGGAAGTATGGCATTTATATTCTTTTGAAGTGAATACGAGATATACATGACACTTCGCAGTGAATATTATATCTTATCATGAAACATAGGAATGAGGTGCAATATCGCGGTTTGAGAAGCATTAGAACTCTACTTTTACGATACGTAGACATCTGCAAACAATATTTCCTAGCAAGGAAGTGTCGCATTTACAATCTTTTGAAGTGAATACGTGGTATACATGACACTTCGCAATGAATATTATATCTTATCATGAAACATAGCAGTGAGATGCGATATCGCGATTTAAGAAGCATTAGAACTCTATTGCTACGATGCGTAGACATCTGCATATGTTATTTCCTAGCAAGCAAGTGTCGCATTAACATCCTTTGAAGTGAATACGAGGTATGCATAACATTCCACAATGAATATTATATCTTATTACGAAACATAGAAATGAAATACGACTTCTCATTTTAAGAAGCATTAGAACTCTATTGCTACGATACGTAGACATCTGCAAACGCTATTTCCTAGCATGGAAGTGTCGCATTTACATTCTTTTGAAGTGAATACGAGATATACATGACACTTCGCAATGAATATTATATCTTATCATGAAACATAGAAGTGAGATGCGATATCGCGTTTTAAGAATCACTAGAACTCTATTGTTTCGACACGTAGTCATCTGGAAACGCTATATCCTAGCAAGGAAGTGTCGCACTTACGTCCCTTAGAAGTGAATACGAGCTATACATGACACTTCGCAATTAATATTATATCTCATCATGAAACATGGAAATGAGATGCGACATCGTGTTTTGAGAAGCAGTAGAACCCTACTGCTTCATTACGTAGACACCTGCAAACTCTACTTCCTAGCAGGGAAGTATCGCATTTACATTCATTTGAAGTGAATACGAGGTATACATGACACTTCGCAATGAATATTATACCTTATCATGAAACATATAAGTGAGATGCGAAATCGCGTTTTAAGAAGCATTAGAACACTATTGCTACGATACGTAGACATCTGCAAACGCTATTTCCTAGCATGCAAGTGTCGCATTTACATTCTTTTGAAGTGAATACGAGGTATACATGACACTTCGCAATGAATATTATATCTTATCAAGAAACATAAAGGAAATATGCGATAACGCGTTTTAAGTAGCAATTGAACTCTATTTTTACGATACGTAGACATCTGCAAACAATATTTCCTAGCAAGCAAGTGTCGCATTTACAATCTTTTGAAGTGAATACGAGATATACATGACACTTCGCAATGAATATTATATCTTATCATGAAACATAGAAATGAAATGCGACATCTCGTTTTAAGTAGCATTAGAATTCTATTGCTACGATACGTAGGCATCTGCAAAGGCTATTTCCTAGCATGGAAGGGTCGCATTTACATTCTTTTGAAGTGAATACGAGGTATACATAGCACCCCATATTGAATATTATATCTTATCATGATACATAGCTGTGAGATGCGATATCGCGTTTTAAGAAGCATTAGAACTCTATTGCTATGATGCGTAGACATCTGCATATGTTATTTCCTAGGTAGGAAGTGTCGCATTTACATCCTTTCAAGTGAATACGAGGTATACATAACATACAACAATGAATATTATATCTTATCTCGAAACATAGAAGTGAGATGCGATATCGCTGTTTAAGAAGCACTAGAACTCTATTGCTATGATGCTTAGATATCTGCAAACGTTATTTCCTAGGAAGGAAGTGCCGCATATACATTCCTTTGAAGTGAATACGAGGTATACATGACACTTCGCAATACATATTATATCTTATCATGAAACATAGAAGTGAGATGCGATATCGCGTTTTAAGAAGCATTAGTACTCTATTGCTGTGATACGTAGACATCTGCGAACAATATTTCCCAGCAAGGAAGTGTCGCATTTACATTCTTGTGAAGTGAAATCGAGGTATACATGACACTTCGCAATGAATATTATATCTCATCATGAAACATAGAAGAGATATGCGATATCGCGTTTAGGAAGCATTAGAACACTATTGCTGCGATACGTAGACATCTGCAAAGGCTATTTCCTAGCATGGAAGTATGGCATTTATATTCTTTTGAAGTGAATACGAGATATACATGACACTTCGCAGTGAATATTATATCTTATCATGAAACATAGGAATGAGGTGCAATATCGCGGTTTGAGAAGCATTAGAACTCTATTGCTAATATACGTAAACATCTGCAAACTCTATTTCCTAGCAAGGAAATTTCGCACTTACATTCCACTGAAGTGAATACGAGGTATACATAACATTACACAATGAATATTATACCTTATACGAAACATAGAAATGAAATACGACACCTCGTTTTAAGAAGCACTAGTACTCTATTGCTGTGATACGTAGACATCTGCAAACAATATTTCCCAGGAAGGAAGTGTCGCATTTACATTCTTGTGAAGTGAATACGAGGTATACATAACACTCCACAATGAATATTATATCTTATCACGAAACATAGAAATGGAATGCGGCATCTAGTTTTAAGAAGCATTAGAACTCTATTGCTACGATACGTAGACATCTGCAAACGCTATTTCCTAGCATGTGTCGCAATTTACATTCTTTTGAAGTGAATACGAGGTATACATAACCATTTGCACAATGAATATTATATCTTATCACGAAACATAGAAATGGAGATGCGACATCTCGTTCTAAGAAGCAGTAGAAATCTACTGCTACGATACGTAGACATCTGCAAACGCTATTTCCAAGCATGGAAATGACGCATTTACATTCTTTTGAAGTGAATACGAGGATATACAGACACTTCGCAATGAATATTATATCTTATCATGAAACATAGATGTGAGATGTGATATCGCGTTTTAGGAAGCATATAGAACACTATTGCTACGATACGTAGACCTCTGCAAACGCTATTTCCTAGCATGGAAGTGTCGCATTTACATTCATTTGAAGTGAATATGATATATACATGACACTTCGCAATGAATATTATATCTTAGCATGAAACATAGAAGTGAGATGCGATATCGCGTTTTAAGAAGCATTAGAACTCTATTGCAACGATACGTAGACATCTGCAAACGCTATTTCCTAGCATGCAAGTGTCGCATTTACATTCTTTTGAAGTGAATACGAGGTATACATGACACTTCGCAATGCATATTATATCTGATCATCAAACATAGATGTGAGATGCGATATCGCGTTTTAAGAAGCATTAGAAACCTATTTTTACGATACGTAGACATCTGCAAACAATATTTCCTAGCAAGGAAGTGTCGCATTTACATTCTTTTGAAACGAATACGAGGTATACATAACACTCCACAATGAATATTATGTCTTATCACGAAACATAGAAATGAAATGCGACATGTCGTTTTAAGAAGCATTAGAACTCTCTTGCTACGATACGTAGACATATGCAAACCCTAATTCCTAGCATGGAAGAGTCGCATTAACATTCCATTGAAGTGAATACGAGGTGTGCATGTCATTTCGCAATGGATATTATATCTTGACATGAAACATATAAATGAGATGCGATATCTCGTTTTAAGAAGTATTAGATCTCCATTCTTACGATACGTGGTCATCTGGAAACGCTATTTCCTAGCAAGGAAGTGTCGCAATTACATTCTTTTGAAGTGAATACGAGGTATACATGACACTTCGCAATGAATATTATGTCTTATCACGAAACATAGAAATGAAATGCGACATCTCGTTTTAAGTAGCATTAGAATTCTATTGCTACGATACGTAGGCATCTGCAAAGGCTATTTCCTAGCATGGAAGGGTCGCATTTACATTCTTTTGAAGTGAATACGAGGTATACATAGCACTCCATATTGAATATTATATCTTATCATGATACATAGCTGTGAGATGCGATATCGCGTTTTAAGAAGCATTAGAACTCTATTGCTATGATGCGTAGACATCTGCATATGTTATTTCCTAGGTAGGAAGTGTCGCATTTACATCCTTTCAAGTGAATACGAGGTATACATAGCATTCCACAATGAATATTATATCTTATCTCGAAACATAGGTGTGAGATGCGATATCGCTGATTAAGAAGCACTAGAAATCTATTGCTACGATGCGTTGATATCTGCAAATGTTATTTCCTAGGAAGGAAGTGTCGCATATACATTCTTTTGAAGTGAATGCGAGGTATACATGACACTTCGCAATATATATTATATCTTATCATGAAACATAGAAGTCAGATGCGATATCGCGATTTAAGATGCGCTAGAACTCTATTGCTACGATGCGTAGACATCTGCAAATGTTATTTCCTAGCTAGGAAGTGTCGCATTTACATTCTTTTGAAGTGAATACGAGGTATACATAACATTGCACAATGAATATTATATCTTATCACGAAACATAGAAATGGAATGCGACATCTCGTTCTAAGAAGCAGTAGAAATCTACTGCTACGATACGTAGACATCTGCAAACGCTATTTCCTAGCATGGAAATGACGCATTTACATTCTTTTGAAGTGAATACGAGGTATACATGACACTTCGCAATGAATATTATATCTTATCATGAAACATAGATGTGAGATGTGATATCGCGTTTTAGGAAGCATTAGAACACTATTGCTACGATACGTAGACATCTGCAAACGCTATTTCCTAGCATGGAAGTGTCGCATTTACATTCATTTGAAGTGAATACGAGATATACATGACACTTCGCAATGAATATTATATCTTATCATGAAACATAGAAGTGAGATGCGATATCGCGTTTTAAGAAGCATTAGAACTCTATTGCAACGATACGTAGACATCTGCCAACGCTATTTCCTAGCATGCAAGTGTCGCATTTACATTCTTTTGAAGTGAATACGAGGTATACATGACACTTCGCAATGAATATTATGTCTTATCACGAAACATAGAAATGAAATGCGACATCTCGTTTTAAGTAGCATTAGAATTCTGTTGCTACGATACGTAGGCATCTGCAAAGGCTATTTCCTAGCATGGAAGGGTCGCATTTACATTCTTTTGAAGTGAATACGAGGTATACATAGCACTCCATATTGAATATTATATCTTATCATGATACATAGCTGTGAGATGCGATATCGCGTTTTAAGAAGCATTAGAACTCTATTGCTATGATGCGTAGACATCTGCATATGTTATTTCCTAGGTAGGAAGTGTCGCATTTACATCCTTTCAAGTGAATACGAGGTATACATAGCATTCCACAATGAATATTATATCTTATCTCGAAACATAGATGTGAGATGCGATATCGCTGATTAAGAAGCACTAGAACTCTATTGCTACGATGCGTTGATATCTGCAAATGTTATTTCCTAGGAAGGAAGTGTCGCATATACAGTCTTTTGAAGTGAATACGAGGTATACATGACACTTCGCAATATATATTATATCTTATCATGAAACATGGATGTGAGATGCGATATCGCGTTTTGAGAAGCATTAGAACTCTATTGCTAATATACGTAGACATCTGCAAACTCTATTTCCTAGCATGGACATGTCGCACTTACATTCCACTGAAGTGAATACAAGGTATACATAACATTACACAATGAATATTATATCTTATTACGAAACATAGTAATGAAATACGACATCTCGTTTTAAGAAGCATTAGTACTCTATTGCTGTGGTACGTAGACATCTGCAAACAGTATTTCCTAGCAAGGAAGTGTCGCATTTACATTCTTGTGAAGTGAAGTCGAGGTATACATGACACTTCGCAATGAATATTATATCTTATCATGAAACATAGAGGAGAGATGCGATATCGCGTTCTAAGAAGCATTAGAACCCTATTGCTACGATGCGTAGACATCTGCAAACGCTACTTCCTAGCATGGAAGTGTCGCATTTACATTCTTTTGAAGTGAATACGAGGTATACATGACACTTCGCAATGTATATTATATCTTATCATGAAACATAGAAGTGAGATGCGATATTGCGTTCTATGAAGCATTAGAACCCTATTGCTACGATACGTAGACATCTGCAAACGCAACTTCCTAGGATGGAAGTGTCGCATTTACATTCTTTTGAAGTGAATACGAGGTGTACATGACTCTTCGCAATGAATATTATATCTTATCATGAAACATAGAAGTGAGATGCGATATTGGGTTTTAAGAAGCGTTAGTACTCTATTGCTGTGATACGTAGACATCTGCAAACAATATTTGCCAGCAAGGAAGTGTCGCATTTACATTCTTGTGAAGTGAAATCGAGGTATACATGACACTTCGCTATGAATATTATATCTTATCATGAAACGTAGCAGTGAGATGCGATATCGCGTTTTAAAAGAATTAGAACTCTATTGCTACGATACGTAGATATCTGCAAACGCTATTTCCTAGCATGGAATGTCGCATTTACATTCTTTTGAAGTGAATACGAGATATACATAACACTTCGCAATGAATATTATATCTTATCATGAAACATAGGAATGAGGTGCTGTATCGCGTTTTGAGAAGCATTAGAACTCTATTGCTACGATACGTAGACATTTGCAAACTCTATTTCCTAGCATGGACATGTCGCACTTACATTCCACTGAAGTGAATACGAGGTATACATAACACTACACAATGAATATTATATCTTATTACGGAACATAGAAATGAAATACGACATCTCGTTTTAAGAAGCATCAGAACACTATTGCTACGATACGTAGACATCTGCAAACGCTATTTCCTAGCATGGAAGTGTCATATTTACATTCTTTTGAAGTCAATACGAGGTATACATGACACTTCGCAATGAATACTATATCTTATCATGAACATAGAAGTGAGATGCGATATCGCGTTTTGAGAAGCATTAGAACTCTATTGCTACGATACGTAGACATCTGCAAAATCTATTTCCTAGCATGGACATGTCGCACTTACATTCCACTGAAGTGAATACGAGGTATACATAACACTCCACAATGAATATTATATCTTACCACGAAACATAGAAATGAAATGCGGCATCTCATTTTAAGAAGCATTAGAACTCTATTGCTACGATACGTAGACATCTGCAAACGCTATTTCCTAGATTGGAAGTGTCATATTTACAATCCTTTGAAGTGAATACGAGGTATACATGACACTTCGCAATATATATTATATCTTATCATGAAACATAGAAGTCAGATGCGATATCGCGATTTAAGATGCGCTAGAACTCTATTGCTACGATGCGTAGACATCTGCAAATGTTATTTCCTAGCTAGGAAGTGTCGCATTTACATTCTTTTGAAGTGAATACGAGGTATACATAACATTGCACAATGAATATTATACCTTATCACGAAACATAGAAATGGAATGCGACATCTCGTTCTAAGAAGCAGTAGAAATCTACTGCTACGATACGTAGACATCTGCAAACGCTATTTCCTAGCATGGAAATGACGCATTTACATTCTTTTGAAGTGAATACGAGGTATACATGACACTTCGCAATGAATATTATATCTTATCATGAAACATAGATGTGAGATGTGATATCGCGTTTTAGGAAGCATTAGAACACTATTGCTACGATACGTAGACATCTGCAAACGCTATTTCCTAGCATGGAAGTGTCGCATTTACATTCATTTGAAGTGAATACGAGATATACATGACACTTCGCAATGAATATTATATCTTATCATGAAACATAGAAGTGAGATGCGATATCGCGTTTTAAGAAGCATTAGAACTCTATTGCAACGATACGTAGACATCTGCCAACGCTATTTCCTAGCATGCAAGTGTCGCATTTACATTCTTTTGAAGTGAATACGAGGTATACATGACACTTCGCAATGAATATTATGTCTTATCACGAAACATAGAAATGAAATGCGACATCTCGTTTTAAGTAGCATTAGAATTCTGTTGCTACGATACGTAGGCATCTGCAAAGGCTATTTCCTAGCATGGAAGGGTCGCATTTACATTCTTTTGAAGTGAATACGAGGTATACATAGCACTCCATATTGAATATTATATCTTATCATGATACATAGCTGTGAGATGCGATATCGCGTTTTAAGAAGCATTAGAACTCTATTGCTATGATGCGTAGACATCTGCATATGTTATTTCCTAGGTAGGAAGTGTCGCATTTACATCCTTTCAAGTGAATACGAGGTATACATAGCATTCCACAATGAATATTATATCTTATCTCGAAACATAGATGTGAGATGCGATATCGCTGATTAAGAAGCACTAGAACTCTATTGCTACGATGCGTTGATATCTGCAAATGTTATTTCCTAGGAAGGAAGTGTCGCATATACATTCTTTTGAAGTGAATACGAGGTATACATGACACTTCGCAATATATATTATATCTTATCATGAAACATGGATGTGAGATGCGATATCGCGTTTTGAGAAGCATTAGAACTCTATTGCTAATATACGTAGACATCTGCAAACTCTATTTCCTAGCATGGACATGTCGCACTTACATTCCACTGAAGTGAATACAAGGTATACATAACATTACACAATGAATATTATATCTTATTACGAAACATAGTAATGAAATACGACATCTCGTTTTAAGAAGCATTAGTACTCTATTGCTGTGGTACGTAGACATCTGCAAACAGTATTTCCTAGCAAGGAAGTGTCGCATTTACATTCTTGTGAAGTGAAGTCGAGGTATACATGACACTTCGCAATGAATATTATATCTTATCATGAAACATAGAGGAGAGATGCGATATCGCGTTCTAAGAAGCATTAGAACCCTATTGCTACGATGCGTAGACATCTGCAAACGCTACTTCCTAGCATGGAAGTGTCGCATTTACATTCTTTTGAAGTGAATACGAGGTATACATGACACTTCGCAATGTATATTATATCTTATCATGAAACATAGAAGTGAGATGCGATATTGCGTTCTATGAAGCATTAGAACCCTATTGCTACGATACGTAGACATCTGCAAACGCAACTTCCTAGGATGGAAGTGTCGCATTTACATTCTTTTGAAGTGAATACGAGGTGTACATGACTCTTCGCAATGAATATTATATCTTATCATGAAACATAGAAGTGAGATGCGATATTGGGTTTTAAGAAGCGTTAGTACTCTATTGCTGTGATACGTAGACATCTGCAAACAATATTTGCCAGCAAGGAAGTGTCGCATTTACATTCTTGTGAAGTGAAATCGAGGTATACATGACACTTCGCTATGAATATTATATCTTATCATGAAACGTAGCAGTGAGATGCGATATCGCGTTTTAAAAGAATTAGAACTCTATTGCTACGATACGTAGATATCTGCAAACGCTATTTCCTAGCATGGAATGTCGCATTTACATTCTTTTGAAGTGAATACGAGATATACATAACACTTCGCAATGAATATTATATCTTATCATGAAACATAGGAATGAGGTGCTGTATCGCGTTTTGAGAAGCATTAGAACTCTATTGCTACGATACGTAGACATTTGCAAACTCTATTTCCTAGCATGGACATGTCGCACTTACATTCCACTGAAGTGAATACGAGGTATACATAACACTACACAATGAATATTATATCTTATTACGGAACATAGAAATGAAATACGACATCTCGTTTTAAGAAGCATCAGAACACTATTGCTACGATACGTAGACATCTGCAAACGCTATTTCCTAGCATGGAAGTGTCATATTTACATTCTTTTGAAGTCAATACGAGGTATACATGACACTTCGCAATGAATACTATATCTTATCATGAACATAGAAGTGAGATGCGATATCGCGTTTTGAGAAGCATTAGAACTCTATTGCTACGATACGTAGACATCTGCAAAATCTATTTCCTAGCATGGACATGTCGCACTTACATTCCACTGAAGTGAATACGAGGTATACATAACACTCCACAATGAATATTATATCTTACCACGAAACATAGAAATGAAATGCGGCATCTCATTTTAAGAAGCATTAGAACTCTATTGCTACGATACGTAGACATCTGCAAACGCTATTTCCTAGATTGGAAGTGTCATATTTACAATCCTTTGAAGTGAATACGAGGTATACATGAAACTTCGCAATGAATATTATATCTTCTCATGAAACATAGCAGTGAGATGCGATGTCGCGTTTTAAGAAGCATTAGAACTCTATTGCAACGATACGTAGACATCTGCAAACGCTATTTCCAGCATGGGAGTGTCATATTTACATTCTTTTGAAGTGAATACGAGGTATACATGACACATCGCAATGAATATTATATCTTATCATGAAACATAGAAGTGAGATTCGATATCGCGTTCTAAGAAGCATTAGAACTCTATTGCTACGATACGTAGACATCTGCAAACGCTATTTCCTAGCATGGAAGTGTCTTATTTACATTCTATTAAAGTGAGTACGAGGTATACATGACACTTCGCAATGAATATTATATCTTATCATGAAACATAGAAGTGAGATGCGATATCGCGTTCTAAGCAGCATTAGAACTCTATTGCTACGATACGTAGACATCTGCAAACGCTATTTCCTAGCATGGAAGTGTCTTATTTACATTCTATTGAAGTGAGTACGAGGTATACATGACACTTCGCAATGAATATTATATCTTATCACGAAACATAGAAGTGAGATGCGATATCGCGTTCTAAGAAGTATTAGAACTCTATTGCTACGATACGTAGACATCTGCAAACGATATTTCCTAGCATGGAAGGGTCGCATTTACATTCTTTTGAAGTGAGTACGAGGTATACGTAGCACTCCATAATGAATATTATATCTTCTCATGAAACATAGCAGTGTGATGCGATAACGCGGCTTAAGAAGCATTAGAACTCTATTGCTACGATACGTAGACATCTGCAAACGCTACTTCCTAGCATGGAAGTGTCGCATTTACATTCTTTTGAAGTGAATACGAGGTATACATGACACTTCGCAATGAATATTATATCTTATCATGAAACATAGGAATGTGGTGCTATATCGCGTTTTGAGAAGCATTAGAACTCTATCGCTAATATACGTAGACATCTGCAAACTCTATTTCCTAGCATGGACATGTCGCACTTACATCCCACTGAAGCGAATACGAGGTATACATAACACTCCACAATGAATATTATTTCTTATCACGAAACATAGAAATGAAATGCGACATCTCGTTTTAAGAAGCATTAGAACTCTATTGCTACGATACGTAGACATCTGCAAACGCTATTTCCTAGCATGGAAGTGTCGCATTTACATTCATTTGAAGTGAATACGAGGTATACATGGCACTTCGCAATGAATATTATATCTTATCATGAAACATAGAAGTGAGATGCGATATCGCGTTCTAAGGAGCATTAGAACTCTATTGCTACGATACGTAGACATCTGCAAACGCTGTATCCTAGCATGGAAGTGTCGCTTTTACATTCTTTTGAAGTGAATACTAGGTATACATGAAACTTCGCAATGAATATTATATCTTATCAGGAAACATAGAAATGAGATGCGATATCGCGTTTTAAGAAGCATTAGAACCCTATTGCTACGATACGTAGACATCTGCAAACGCTCTTTCCTAGCACGGAAGTATCGCATTTACATTCTTTTGTAGTGAATACGAGGTATACATAACACTCTACAATGAATACTATATCTTATCACGAAACATAGAAGTGAGATGCGATATCGCGATTTAAGAATCGCTAGAACTCTATTGCTACGATGCCTAGACATCTGCAAACGCTATTTCCTAGCATGGAAGTGTCGCATATACATACTTTTGAAGTGAATACGAGATATACATGACACTTCGCAATGAATATTATTTCTAATCATGAAACATAGGAATGAGGTGCTATATCGCGTTTTGAGAAGCATTAGAACTCTATTGCTAATATACGTAGACATCTGCAAACTCTATTTCCTAGCATGGACATGTCGCACTTACATCCCACTGAAGCGAATACGAGGTATACATAACACTCCACAATGAATATTATTTCTTATCACGAAACATAGAAATGAAATGCGACATCTCGTTTTAAGAAGCATTAGAACTCTATTGCTACGATACGTAGACATCTGCAAACGCTATTTCCTAGCATGGAAGTGTCGCATTTACATTCATTTGAAGTGAATACGAGGTATACATGGCACTTCGCAATGAATATTATATCTTATCATGAAACATAGAAGTGAGATGCGATATCGCGTTCTAAGGAGCATTAGAACTCTATTGCTACGATACGTAGACATCTGCAAACGCTGTATCCTAGCATGGAAGTGTCGCTTTTACATTCTTTTGAAGTGAATACTAGGTATACATGAAACTTCGCAATGAATATTATATCTTATCAGGAAACATAGAAATGAGATGCGATATCGCGTTTTAAGAAGCATTAGAACCCTATTGCTACGATACGTAGACATCTGCAAACGCTCTTTCCTAGCACGGAAGTATCGCATTTACATTCTTTTGTAGTGAATACGAGGTATACATAACACTCTACAATGAATACTATATCTTATCACGAAACATAGAAGTGAGATGCGATATCGCGATTTAAGAATCGCTAGAACTCTATTGCTACGATGCCTAGACATCTGCAAACGCTATTTCCTAGCATGGAAGTGTCGCATATACATACTTTTGAAGTGAATACGAGATATACATGACACTTCGCAATGAATATTATTTCTAATCATGAAACATAGGAATGAGGTGCTATATCGCGTTTTGCGAAGCATTAGAACTCTATTGCTAATATACGTAGACATCTGCAACCTATATTTCCTAGCAAGGAAATGTCGCACTTACATACCATTGAAGTGAATACGAGGTATACATAACATTACACAATGAATATTATATCTTATTATGAAACATAGAGATTAAATACGACATCTCGTTTTAAGAAGCATTAGTACTCTATTGTTGTGATACGTGGACATCTGCAAACAATATTTCCTAGCAAGAAAGTGTCGCATTTACATTCATGTGAAGTGAAATCGAGGTATACATGACACTTCGCAATGAATATTATATCTTTTCATAAAACATAGGAATGAGTTGCGATATCGCGTTTTGAGAAGCATTAGAACTCTATTGCTAGGATACGTAGACATCTGTAAACGCTATTTCCTAGCATGGAAGTTTCGCATTTACATTCTTTTGAAGTGAATACGAGGTATACATGACTCTTCGCAATGAATATTATATCTTATCATGAAACATAGAAGTGAGATACGATATGGCATTTTAAGAATCATTAGAACCCTATTGCTACGATACGTAGACATCTGCAAACGCTATTTCCTAGCATGTAAGTGTCGCATTTACATTCCTTTGAAGTGAATACGAGGTATACATGACACTTCGCAATGAATATTATATCTTTTCATAAAACATAGGAATGAGTTGCGATATCGCGTTATGAGAAGCATTAGAACTCTATTGCTAGGATACGTAGACATCTGTAAACGCTATTTCCTAGCATGGAAGTTTCGCATTTACATTCTCTTGAAGTGAATGCGAGATATACATGACACTTCGCAACTAATATTATATCTTGTCATGAAACATAGGAATGAGTTGCGATTTCGCGTTTTGAGAAGCATTAGAGCTCTATTGCGACGATACGTAGACATCTGCGAACAATATTTCCTAGCAAGGAAGTGTCGCACTTACATACTTTTGAAGTGAATACGAAGTATGCATAACATTACACAATGAATATTGTATCTCATTACGGAACATAGAAATTAAATACGACATCTCGTTTTAAGAAGCATTAGTACCCTATTGCTGTGATACGTAGACATCTTGCAAACAATATTTCCTAGCATGGAAGTGTCGCATTTACATTCTTGTGAAGTGAAATCGAGGTATACATGACACTGCGCAATGAATATTATATCTTATCACGAAACATAGAAGTGTGATGCAATATCGCGTTTTAAGAAGCACTAGAACTCTATTGCTACGATACGTAGACATCGGCAAACAATATTTCCTAGCAAGGAAGTGTCGCACTTACATCCTTTTGAAGTGAATACGAGGTATACATAACACACCACAATGAATATTATATCTTATTACGAAACATAGAAATGAAATGCGACATCTCGTTCTGAGAAGCATTAGAACTCTATCGCTACGATACGTTGACATCTGCAAGCGCTATTTCCTAGCATGGAAGTGTCGCATTTACATTCTTTTGAAGTGAATACGAGGTATACATGACACTTCGCAATGAATATTATATCTTATCATGAAACATAAATGTGAGATGCGATATCGCGTTCTAAGAAGCATTAGAACTCTATTGCTACGATACGTAGACATCTGCAAGGGCTATTCCCTAGCATGGAAGGGTCGCATTTACTATCTTTTGAAGTGAGTACGAGGTATACATATCACTCCATGATGAATATTATATCTTCTCATGAAACATAGCAGTGAGATGAGATATCGCGTTTTAAGAAGCATTAGAACTCTATTGCTACGATACGTAGACATCTGCAAACGCTATTTCCTAGCATGGAAGTGTCGCATTTACATTCGTTTGAAGTGAATACGACGTGTACATTACACTTCGCAATGAATATTATATCTCATCAGGAACCATAGAAATGAGATGCTATAACGCGTTTTGAGAAGCATTAGAATTCTATTGCTACGATACGTAGACATCTGCAATCGCTATTTCCTAGCAACTAATAGTCGCATTTACATTCTTTTGAAGTGAATTCGAGGTTTACATGACACCTCGGAATGAATATTATAACTTATTACAAAACATAGAAATGAGATGCGATATCGCGATCTAAGAAGCATTAGAACTCTATTGCTACGATACGTAGGCATCTGCAAACGCTATGCCCTAGCAGGGAATAGTCGCATTTACATTCTTTTGAAGTGAATACGTGGCATACATGACACTTCGCAATAAATATTATATCTTATCATGAAAGATAGAAGTGAGATGCGATATCGCGTTTTAAGAAGCATTAGAACCCTATTGCTACGATACGTAGACATCTGCAAACGCTACTTCCTAGCATGGAAGTGTCGCATTTACATTCTTTTGAAGTCAATACGAGGTATACATGACACTTCGCAATGAATATTATATCTTATCATGAAACATAGAAGTGAGATGCGATATGGCATTTTAAGAATCATTAGAACTTTTTTGTTTCGACACGTAGTCATCTGGAAACGCTATTTCCTAGCAAGGAAGTGTCGCATTTACATCCTTTTGAAGTGAATACGAGGTATACATGACACTTCGCAATGAATATTATATCTTATCATGAAACATAGAAGTGAGATGCGATATCGCGTTTTAAGTAGCTTTAGAACTCTATTGCTACGATACGTAGACATCTGCAAACAATTTTTCCTAGCAAGGAAGTGTCGCATTTACATTCTTTTGAAGTGAATACGAGGTATACATGACACTTCGAAATGAATATTACATCTTATCATGAAACATAGAAGTGAGATGCTATATCGCGTTTTAAGGAGCATTAGAACTCTATTGCTACGATACGTAGACATCTGCAAACGCTATTTCCTAGGATGGAAGGGTCGCATTTACATTCTTTTGAAGTGAGTACGAGGTATACATAACACTCCATAATGAATATTATATCTTCTCATGAAACATAGCAGTGAGATGCGATATCGCGTTTTAAGAAGCATTAGAACTCTATTGCTACGATACGTAGACATCTGCAAACGCTATTTCCTAGCATTGAAGTGTCACATTTACATTCATTTGAAGTGAGTACGAGGTATACATAACACTCCATAATGAATATTATATCTTATCATGAAACATAGCAGTGAGATGCGATATCGCGTTTTAGGAAGCATTAGAACTCTATTGCTACGATACGTAGACATCTGCAAACGCTATTTCCTAGCAAGGAAGTGTCGCATTTACATTCATTTGAAGTAAATACGAGGTATACATGACACTTCGCAATGAATATTATACCTTGTCATGAAACATAGAAGAGAGATGCGATATCGCGTTTTAGGAAGCATTGGAACTCTATTGCTGCGATACGTAAACATCTGCAAACTCTATTTCCTAGCATGGAAGTGTCGCATTTACATTCTTTTGAAGTGAATACGAGGTATACATGACACATCGCAATGAATATTATATCTTATCATGAAACATAGAAGTGAGATGCGATATCGCGTTCTAAGAAGCATTAGAACTCTATTGCTACGATACGTAGACATCTGCACACGCTATTTCCTAGCATGGAAGTGTCGCATTTAGATTCGTTTGAAATGAATACGAGATATACATGACACTTCGCAATGAATATTATATTTTATCATGAAACATAGGAATGAGGTGCTATATCGCGTTTTGAGAAGCATTAGAACTCTATTGCTACGATACGTAGGCATCTGCAAACTCTATTTCCTAGCATGGAAGTGTCGCATTTACATTCTTTTGAAGTGAATACGAGGTATACACGACACTTCGCAATGAATATTATATCTTATCATGAAACATAAAAGTGAGAAGCGATATCGCGTTCTAAGAAGCATTAGAACTCTACTGCTACGATACGTAGACATCTGCAAAGGCTATTCCCTAGCATGGAAGGGTCGCATTTACATTCTTTTGATGTGAGTACGAGGTATACATATCACTCCATAATGAATATTATATCTTATCGTGAAACATAGCAGTGAGGTGCGATATCGCGTTTTAAGAAGCATTAGAACTCTATTGCTACGATACGTAGACATCTGCAAAGGCTATTCCCTAGCATGGAAGGGTCGCATTTACATTCTTTTGAAGTGAGTACGAGGTATACATATCACTCCATAATGAATATTATATCTTATCATGAAACATAAAAGTGAGATGCGATATCGCGTTCTAAGATGCATTAGAACTCTATTGCTACGATACGTAGACATCTGCAAACGCTATTCCCTAGCATGGAAGTGTCGCATTTACATTCTCTTGAAGTGAGTACGAGGTATACATAACACTCCATAATGAATATTATATCTTCTCATGAAACATAGCAGTGAGATGCGATATCGCGTTTTAAGAAGCACTAGAACTCTATTGCTACGATACGTAGACATCTGCAAACGCTATTTCCTAGCATGGAAGTGTCGCATTTACATTCGTTTGAAGTGAATACGAGATATACATGACACTTCGCAATGAATATTATATCTTATCATGAAACATAGGAATGAGGTGCCATATCGCGTTTTGAGAAGCATTAGAACTCTATTGCTACGATACGTAGACATCTGCAAACGCTGTTTCCTAGCATGGAAGTGTCGCATTTACATTCTTTTGAAGTGAATACGAGGTATACATGACACTTCGCAATGAATATTATATCTTAACATGAAACATAAAAGTTAGATGCGATATCGTGTTCTAAGAAGCATTAGAACTCTATTGCTACGATACGTAGACATCTGCAAACGCTATTTCCTAGCATGGAAGTGTCGCATTTACATTCGTTTGAAGTGAATACGAGATATACATGACACTTCGCAATGAATATTATACCTTATCATGAAACACTGAAGTGAGATGCGATATCGCGTTTTAAGGAGCACTAGAACTCTATTGCTACGATACGTAGACATCTGCAAACGCTATTTCCTAGCATGGATGTGTCTTATTTACGTTCTTTTGAAGTGAAGACGAGGTATACATGACACTTCGCAATGAATATTATATCTTATCATGAAACATAAAAGTGAGATGCGATATCGCGTTCTAAGAAGCATTAGAACGCTATTGCTACGATACGTAGACATCTGCAAACGCTATTTCCTAGCATGGAAGTGTCGCATTTACATTCGTTTGAAGTGAATACGAGATATACATGACACTTCGCAATGAATATTATACCTTATCATGAAACATAGGAATGAGGTGCTATATCGCGTTTTGAGAAGCATTAGAACTCTATTGCTAATATACGTAGACATCTGCAAACTCTATTTCCTAGCAAGGAAATTTCGCACTTACTGTCCACTGAAGTGAATACGAGGTATACAGAACATTACACAATGAATATTATATCTTATTACGAAACATAGAAATGAAATACGACATCTCGTTTTAAGAAGCATTAGTACTCTATTGCTGTGATACGTAGACATCCGCAAACGCTATTTCCTAGCATGGAAGAGTCGCATTTACATTCGTTTGAAGTGAATACGAGATATACATGACACTTCGCAATGAATATTATATCTTATCATGAAACATAGGAATGAGGTGCCATATCGCGTTTTGAGAAGTAATAGAACTCTATTGCTACGATACGTAGACATCTGCAAACGCTATTTCCTAGCATGGAAGTGTCGCATTTACATTCTTTTGATGTGAATACGAGGCATACATGACACTTCGCAATGAATATTATACCTTACCATGAAACATAGAAGGGAGATGCGATATCGCGTTTTAGGAAGCATTGGAACTCTATTGCTGCGATACGTAGACATCTGCAAACGCTATTTCCTAGCAAGGAAGTGTCGCATTTACATTCTTGTGAAGAGAAATCGAGGTATACATGACACTTTGCAATGAATATTATATCTTATCATGTAACATAGAAGTGAGATGCGATATCGCGTCTTAAGAAGCATTAGAACCCTATTGCTACGATACGTAGACATCTGCAACCGCTACTTCCTAGCATGGAAGTGTCGCATTTACATTCATTTGAAGTGAATACGAGGTATACATGACACTCCACAATGAATATTATATCTTATCACGGAACATAGAAATGAAATGAGGCATCTCGTTTTAAGAAGCATTAGAACTCTATTGCTACGATACGTAGACATCTGCAAACGCTATTTCCTAGCATGGAAGTGTCTCATTTACATTCTTTTGATGTGAATACGAGATATACATGACACATCGCAATCAATATTATATCTTATCATGAAACATATGAAGGAGGTGCTATATCGCGTTTTGAGAAGCATTAGAACTCTATTGCTACGATACGTAGACATCTGAAAAGGCTATTCCCTAGCATGGAAGGGTCGCATTTACATTCTTTTGAAGTGAGTACGAGGTATACATATCACTCCATAATGAATATTATATCTTATCATGAAACATAGCAGTGAGATGCGATATCGCGTTTTAAGAAGCATTAGAACTCTATTGCTACGATACGTAGACACCTGCAAACGCTATTTCCTAGCATGGAAGTGTCGCATTTACATTCGTTTGAAGTGAATACGAGGTATACATGACACTCCACAATGAATATTATATCTTATCACGGAACATAGAAATGAAATGAGGCATCTCGTTTTAAGAAGCATTAGAACTCTATTGCTACGATACGTAGACATCTGCAAACGCTATTTCCTAGCATGGAAGTGTCGCAATTACGGTCTTTTGATGTGAATACGAGATATACATGACACTTCGCAATGAATATTATATCTTCTCACAAAACATAGCAGTGAGATGCGATATCGCGTTTTAAGAAGCATTAGAACCCTATTGCTACGATACGTAGACACCTGCAAACGCTATTTCCTAGCATGGAAGTGTCGCATTTACATTCGTTTGAAGTGAATACGAGATATACATGACACTTCTCAATGAATATTATATCTTATCATGAAACATAGAAATGAAATGAGGCATCTCGTTTTGTGAAGCATTAGAACTCTATTGCTACGATACGTAGACATCTGCAAACGCTATTTCCAAGCATGGAAGTGTCGCATTTACATTCATTTGAAGTGAATACGAGGTATACATGACACTTCGTAATGAATATTATACCTTATCATGAAACATAGAAGAGTGATGCGATATCGCGTTTTAGGAAGCATTGGAACTCTATTGCTGCGATACGTAGACATCTGCAAACGCTATTTCCTAGCATGGAAGTGTCGCATTTACATTCGTTTGAAGTGAATACGAGATATACACGACACTTCGCAATGAATATTATATCTTATCATGAAACATAAAAGTGAGATGCGATATCGCGTTCTAAGAAGCATTAGAACTCTATTGCTACGATACGTAGACATCTGCAAAGGCTATTCCCTAGCATGGAAGGGTCGCATTTACTTTCTTTTGAAGTGAGTACGAGGTATACATATCACTCCATAATGAATATTATATCTTCTCATGAAACATAGCAGTGAGATGCGATATCGCGTTTTAAGAAGCATTAGAACTCTATTGCTACGATACGTAGACACCTGCAAACGCTATTTCCTAGCATGGAAGTGTCACATTTACATTCGTTTGAAGTGAATTCGAGGTACACATGACACTTCGCAATGAATATTATATCTTATAATGAAGCTTAGAATTGTGATTCTATATCGCGTTTTAAGAAGCATTAGAACTCTATTGGCTCGACGCGTAGACATCTGCAGACGCTATTTCCTAGCATGGAAGTGTCGCATTTACATTCTTTTGAAGTGAATACGAGGTATACCTGACACTTCGCGATGAATATTATATCTTATCACGAAACATATAAATGAGATGCGATATTGCGATTTAAGTAGCATCAGAACTCTATTGCTACGATACGTAGACATCTGCAAACGCTATTTCCTAGCAAGGAATAGACGCATTTACATTCTTTTGAAGTGAATACGAGGTATACATGACACTTCGCAATGAATATTATATCTTATCATGAAACATAGAAGAGAGATGCGGTATCGCGATATAAGTAGCATTAGAACTCTATTGCTACGATATGTAGACATCTGAATACGCTATTTCCTAGCAAGGAAGGGTCGCATTTACATTCTTTTGAAGTGAATACGAGGTATACATGACACTTCGCAATGAATATTATATCTTATCACGAAACATATAAATGAGATGCGATATCGCGATTTAAGTAGCATTAGAACTCTATTGCTACGATACGTAGACATCTGCAAACGCTATTTCCTAGCAGGCAATAGTCGCATTTACATACTTTTGAATTGAATACGAGGTATACATGACACTCCGCAATGAATATTATATCTTATCAGGAAACTTAGAAATGAGGTGCGATATCGCGTTTTGAGAAGCATTAGAACTCTATTGCTACGATACGTAGACATCTGCAATCGCTATTCCCTAGCAACCAATAGTCGCATTTACATTCTTTTGAAGTGAATTCGAGGTTTACATGACACTTCGGAATGAATATTATAACATATCACGAAACATAGAAATGAGATGCGATATCGCGATCTAAGAAGCATTAGAAATCTATTGCTGCGACACGTAGGCATCTGCAAACGCTATGCCCTAGCAAGGAATAGTCGCGTTTACATTCTTTTGATGTGAATACTTGGTATACATGACACATCGCAATGAATATTATATCTTATCATGAAACATAGAAGTGAGATGCGATTTCGCGTTTTAAGAAGCATTAGATCTCTCTGGCTTCGATGCGGAGATATCTGCAAACGCTATTACCTATCATGGAAGTGCCGCACTTACATTCTTTTGAATTGAATACGAGGTATACATGACACTTCGCAATGAATATTATATCTTATCACGAAACATATAAATGAGATGCGATATCGCGATTTAAGTAGCATTAGAACTCTATTGCTACGATACGTAGACATCTGCAAACGCTATTTCCTAGCAGGCAATAGTCGCATTTACATACTTTTGAATTGAATACGAGGTATACATGACACTTCGCAATGAATATTATATCTTATCATGAAACATAGAAGAGAGATGCGATATCGCGTTGTAAGAAGCATTAGAACTCTGTGGCCTCGATGCGGGGACATCTGGAAACGCTATTTCCTAGTATAGAAGTGTCGCACTTACATTCTTTTGAAGTGAATACGAGGTATACATGACACTTCGCAGTAAATATTGTATCTTATCATGAAACATAGAAGAGAGATGTGATATCGCGTTTTAAGAAGCATTAGAACTCTACTGCTACGATACATAGATATCTGGAATCGCTATTTCCTAGCAAGGAAGTACCGCATTTACATTCTTTTGATGTGAATACGAAGTATACACCACACATCGCAATGAATATTATATATTATCCTGAAACATAGAAATGTGATGCGATATCCCGTTTGAAAGAGCATTAGAACACTATTGCTTCGATACGTAGACATCTGCAAACGCTATTTCCTAGGAAGGAAGTGTCGCATTTACATTTTTTTGAAGTGAATACCAGGTATACATAACACTCCACAATGAATATTATATCTTACCATGAAACACAGAAATGAGATGCGATATCGCATTTTAAGAGGCATTAGAACTATATTGCTACGATACGTAGACACCTGCAGACGCTATTTCCTAGCAAGGAAGTGACGCATTTACATTTTTTTGATGTAAATGCTAGGTATACATAACATTGCACAATGAATACTATATCTTATCATGAAACATAGAAATGATATGCGATATCGCGATATACGGTGCATTAGAACTCTATTGCTTAAATAGGTGGACATCTGCAAACGCTATTTCCTAGAAACAAAATTTCGCATTTACATTCATTTGAAGTGCAGACGGGGAATACATAACCCTTCGCAATGAATAATATATCTTATCATGAAACACAGAAATGCGATGCGATATCGCGTTTTTAGAAGCATTAGAACACTATTGCTACGATACGTAGACATCTGCAAACGCTATTTCCTAGCAAGCAATAGTCGCATTTACATTCTTTTGGAGTGAATACGAGGTATACATGACACTTCGCAATGATTATTATATCTTATCACGAAACATATAAATGAGATGCGATATCGCGGTTTAAGTAGCATTAAAACGCCATTGCTACGATACGTAGACATCTGAATACGCCATTTCCTAGCAAGCAATAGTTGCATTTACATTCTTTTAGAGTGAATACGAGGTATACATGACACATCGCAATGAATATTATAACTTACCATGAAACATAGATATGAGATGCGATATCGCGATTTAAGTAGCATTAATACTCCATTGTTACGATACGCAGACATCTGAATAAGCCATTTTCTAGCAAGGAAGTGTCGCATTTACATTCGATTGGAGAGAATACGAGGTATACATGACACTTCGCAATGAGTATTATATCTTATCATGAAACATGGGAGAGAGATGCGATATCGCGTTTTAAGAAGCATTAGAACTCTATTTCTACGATACGTAGACATCTGCAGACCCTATTTCCTAGCAAGCAGTAGTCGCATTTACTTTCTTTTGAAGTGAATAAGAGGTATACATGACACTTCGCAATGAATATTATATCTTATCACGAAACATATAAATGAGATGCGATATCGCGATTTAAGTAGCATCAGAACTCTATTGCTACGATACGTAGACATCTGAAAACGCTATTAAATAGCAAGGAAGTGTCGCATTCAGAATCTTTTGAAGTGAATACGGAGTATACATAACACGCCACAATGAATATTATATCTTATCATGAAACATAGAAATGAGAAGCGATATCGCGAATTAGCAAGCTTTAGAAACCTATTGCTTCGATACGTAGACATCTGCAAACGCTATTTCCTAACAAGGAATTGTAGCATTTACATTCTATTGAAGTGAATTCGAGGTATACATAACACTGCACAATGAATACTATATCTTATCATGAAACATAGAAATGAGTAGCGATATCGCGTTTTGAGAAGCATTATAACACTATTTCTTCGATACGGAGACATCTGCAAACGCTATTTCCTGGCAAGGTATTGTCGCATTCACTTTCTTTTGTAGTGAATACGAGGAGTACATAACACTGCACATTAAATATTATATCTTATCATGAAACATGGAAATGGGATGCGACATTTCGATTTAAGAAGCATTAGAACTCTATTGGTTCGATACGTAGACTTCTGCAAACGCTACTTCCTAGCAAGGAAGTGTCGCATATACATACATTTTAAGTGTATGCGAGGTATACATGACCCATCGCAATGAATATTATATATTGTCATGAAACATAGAATTGAGATGCGATATGACGATTTAAGAAGCATTAGAACACTATTGCTTCGACACGTAGACATCTGCAAACACTATTTCCTAGCAAGGAACAGTCGCATTCACATTCGTTTGAATTGTATGCGAGGTATACATGAAACTTCGCAATGAATATTATATATTATCATGAAACATAGATATGAGATGCGATATCGCGAATTAGCAAGCTCTAGAAGTCTATTGCTTCGATACGTAGACATCTGCAAACGCTACTTCCTAGCAAGAAAGTGTCGCATTTACATTCTCTTGAAACGAATACAAGGTATACATAACATTCCACAATGAATATTATATCTTATCATGAAACATAGAAATGAGATGCGATATCGCGTTTTGAGAAGCATTAGAACTCTAATGCCGCGATACGTAGACATCTGCAAACGCTATTTCCTAGCAAGGAAGTGTCGCATTTACATTCTTTTGACGTGAATAAGAGGTATACATAACACTGCACTGCGAATATTATATCTTATCATGAAACATAGAAATGAGATGCGATATCGCGATATATGAAGCATTAGATGTCTATTGCTTCGATACGTAGACATCTGCAAACGCTATTTCCTAGCAAGGAAGTGTTGCATTTACATTCCTTTGAAAGGAATACGACGTATACATGACACTTCGCAATGGATATTATATCTTATCATGAAACGTAGATATTAGATGCGATATAACGATTTAAGAAGCACTAGAACACTATTGCTTCGTTACGTAGACATCTGCAAACGCTATTTCCTAGCAAGGAAGTGTCGCATTTACATTCTTTTGAAGTGAATACGTGGTATACATAACACTCCACAATGAATATTATATCATATCATGAGACATAGAAATGAAATGCGATATCCCGTTTTAAGAAGCACTAGAACTCTATTGCTACGACTCGTAGATATCTGGAAACGCTATTTCCTAGCATGGAAGTGTCTTATTTACGTTCATTTGAAGTGAATACGAGGTATACATATCACTCCATAATGAATATTATATCTTATCATGAAACATAGCAGTGAGATGCGATATCGCGTTTTAAGAAGCATTAGAACTCTATTGCTACGATACGTAGACATCTGCAAAGGCTATTCCCTAGCATGGAAGGGTCGCATTTACTTTCTTTTGAAGTGAGTACGAGGTATACATATCACTCCATAATGAATATTATAACTTATCATGAAACATAGAAGTGAGATGCGATATCGCGTTTTAAGAAGCATTAGAACTCTATTGCTACGATACGTAGACATCTGCAAACGCTATTTCCTAGCATGGAAGTGTCGCATTTACATTCATTTGAAGTGAATACGAGGTATACATGACACTTCGCTATGAATATTATACCTTATCATGAATCATAGAAGAGTGATGCGATATGGCGTTTTAGGAAGCATTGGATCTCTATTGCTGCGATACGTAGACATCTGCAAACGCTGTTTCCTAGCATGGAAGTGTCGCATTTACATTCTTTTGAAGTGAATACGAGGTATACATGACACTTCGCAATGAATATTATATCTTATCATGAAACATTGGAATGAGGTGCTATATCGCGTTTTGAGAAGCATTAGAACTCTATTGCTATTATACGTAGACATCTGCAAACTCTATTTCCTAGCAAGGAAATTTCGCACCTACATGCCACTGAAGTGTCTACGAGGTATACATGGCACTTCGCAATGAATATTATACCTTATCATGAAACATAGAAGAGAGGTGCGATATCGTGTTTTAGGAAGCATTAAAACTCTATTGCTGCGATACGTAGACATCTGCAAAGGCTATTTCCTAGCATGGAAGGGTCGCATTTACATTCTTTTGAAGTGAGTACGAGGTATACATGACTCTTCGCTATGAATATTATACCTTATCATGAATCATAGAAGAGTGATGCGATATCGCGTTTTAGGAAGCATTGGATCTCTATTGCTGCAATACGTAGACATCTGCAAACGCTATTTCCTAGCATGGAAGTGTCGCATTTACATTCTTTTGATGTGAATACGAGATATACATGACACTTCGCAATGAATATTATATCTTCTCATGAAACATAGCAGTGAGATGCGATATGGCATTCTAAGAATCATTAGATCTCTATTGCTGTGATACGTAGACATCTGCAAAGAATATTTCCTAGCAAGGAAGTGTCGCATTTACATTCTTGTGAAGTGAAATCGAGGTATACATGACACTTCGCAATGAATATTATACCTTATCATGAAACATAGGAATGAGGTGCTATATCGCGTTTTGAGAAGCATTAGAACTCTATAGCTACGATACGTAGACATCTGCAAAGGCTATTTCCTAGGATGGAAGGGTCGCATTTACATTCTTTTGAAGTGAGTACGAGGTATACATAACACTCCATAATGAATATTATATCTTATCATGAAACATAGCAGTGAGATGCGATATCGCGTTTTAAGAAGCATTAGAACTCTATTGCTACGATACGTAGACATCTGCAGAAGCTATTTCCTAGCATGGAAGTGTCGCATTTACATTCACTTGAAGTGAATACGAGGTATACATGACACTTTCAATGAATATTATACCTTGTCATGAAACATAGAAGAGAGATGCGATATCGCGTTTTAGGAAGCATTAGAACTCTATTGCTGCGATACGTAGACATCTGCAACCGCTATTTCCTAGCATGGAAGTGTCGCATTTACATTCTTTTGAAGTGAATACGAGATATACATGACACTTCGCAATGAATATTATAGCTTATCATGAAACATAGGAATGAGGTGCTATATCGCGTTTTGAGAAGCATTAGAACTCTATTGCTATTATACGTAGACATCTGCAAACTCTATTTCCTAGCACGGAAGTTTCGCACTTACATGCCACTGATGTGTATACGAGGTATACATAACATTACACAATGAATATTATATCTCATCATGAAACATAGAAGTGAGATGCGATATGGCATTTTAAGAATCATTAGAACTCTATTGCTGTGATACGTAGACATCTGCAAAGAATATTTCCTAGCAAGGAAGTGTCGCATTTACATTCTTGTGATGTGAAATCGAGGTATACTTGACACTTCGCAATGAATATTATACCTTATCATGAAAGATAGGAATGAGGTGCTATATCGCGTTTTGAGGATCATTAGAACTCTATAGCTACGATACGTAGACATCTGCAAAGGCTATTTCCTAGCATGGAAGGGTCGCATTTGCATTCTTTTGAAGTGAGTACGAGGTATACATAACACTCCATAATGAATATTATATCTTATCATGAAACATAGCAGTGAGATGCGATATCGCGTTTTAAGAAGCATTAGAACTCTATTGCTACGATACGTAGACATCTGCAGAAGCTATTTCCTAGCATGGAAGTGTCGCATTTACATTCACTTGAAGTGAATACGAGGTATACATGACACTTTCAATGAATATTATATCTTATCATGAAACATAGGAATGAGGTGCTATATCGCGTTTTGAGAAGCATTAGAACTCTATTTCTACGATACGTAGACATCTGCAGACCCTATTTCCTAGCAAGCAGTAGTCGCATTTACTTTCTTTTGAAGTGAATAAGAGGTATACATGACACTTCGCAATGAATATTATATCTTATCACGAAACATATAAATGAGATGCGATATCGCGATTTAAGTAGCATCAGAACTCTATTGCTACGATACGTAGACATCTGAAAACGCTATTAAATAGCAAGGAAGTGTCGCATTCAGAATCTTTTGAAGTGAATACGGAGTATACATAACACGCCACAATGAATATTATATCTTATCATGAAACATAGAAATGAGAAGCGATATCGCGAATTAGCAAGCTTTAGAAACCTATTGCTTCGATACGTAGACATCTGCAAACGCTATTTCCTAACAAGGAATTGTAGCATTTACATTCTATTGAAGTGAATTCGAGGTATACATAACACTGCACAATGAATACTATATCTTATCATGAAACATAGAAATGAGTAGCGATATCGCGTTTTGAGAAGCATTATAACACTATTTCTTCGATACGGAGACATCTGCAAACGCTATTTCCTGGCAAGGTATTGTCGCATTCACTTTCTTTTGTAGTGAATACGAGGAGTACATAACACTGCACATTAAATATTATATCTTATCATGAAACATGGAAATGGGATGCGACATTTCGATTTAAGAAGCATTAGAACTCTATTGGTTCGATACGTAGACTTCTGCAAACGCTACTTCCTAGCAAGGAAGTGTCGCATATACATACATTTTAAGTGTATGCGAGGTATACATGACCCATCGCAATGAATATTATATATTGTCATGAAACATAGAATTGAGATGCGATATGACGATTTAAGAAGCATTAGAACACTATTGCTTCGACACGTAGACATCTGCAAACACTATTTCCTAGCAAGGAACAGTCGCATTCACATTCGTTTGAATTGTATGCGAGGTATACATGAAACTTCGCAATGAATATTATATATTATCATGAAACATAGATATGAGATGCGATATCGCGAATTAGCAAGCTCTAGAAGTCTATTGCTTCGATACGTAGACATCTGCAAACGCTACTTCCTAGCAAGAAAGTGTCGCATTTACATTCTCTTGAAACGAATACAAGGTATACATAACATTCCACAATGAATATTATATCTTATCATGAAACATAGAAATGAGATGCGATATCGCGTTTTGAGAAGCATTAGAACTCTAATGCCGCGATACGTAGACATCTGCAAACGCTATTTCCTAGCAAGGAAGTGTCGCATTTACATTCTTTTGACGTGAATAAGAGGTATACATAACACTGCACTGCGAATATTATATCTTATCATGAAACATAGAAATGAGATGCGATATCGCGATATATGAAGCATTAGATGTCTATTGCTTCGATACGTAGACATCTGCAAACGCTATTTCCTAGCAAGGAAGTGTTGCATTTACATTCCTTTGAAAGGAATACGACGTATACATGACACTTCGCAATGGATATTATATCTTATCATGAAACGTAGATATTAGATGCGATATAACGATTTAAGAAGCACTAGAACACTATTGCTTCGTTACGTAGACATCTGCAAACGCTATTTCCTAGCAAGGAAGTGTCGCATTTACATTCTTTTGAAGTGAATACGTGGTATACATAACACTCCACAATGAATATTATATCATATCATGAGACATAGAAATGAAATGCGATATCCCGTTTTAAGAAGCACTAGAACTCTATTGCTACGACTCGTAGATATCTGGAAACACTATTTCCTAGCAAGGAAGTGTCGCATTTACATTCTTTTGAAGTGAATACGAGGTATACATGGCACTTCGCAATGAATATTATACCTTATCATGAAACATAGAAGAGAGGTGCGATATCGCGTTTTAGGAAGCATTAAAATTCTATTGCTGCGATACGTAGACATCTGCAAACGCTATTTCCTAGCATGGAAGTGTCGCATTTACATTCTTTTGAAGTGAATACGAGATATGCATGACACTTCGCAATGAATATTATATCTTATCATGAAACATAGCACTGAGATGCGATATCGCGTTTTAAGAAGCATTAGAACTCTATTGCTACGATACGTAGACATCTGCAAACGCTATTTCCTAGCAAGGAAATTTCGCACTTACATTCCACTGAAGTGAATACGAGGTATACATAACATTACACAATGAATATTATATCTTATTACGGAACATAGAAATGAAATGCGGCATCTCGTTTTAAGACGCATTAGAACTCTATTGCTACGATACGTAGACATCTGCAAAGGCTATTTCCTAGCATGGAAGGGTCACATTTACATTCTTTTGAAGTGAGTACGAGGTATACATAACACTCCATAATGAATATTATATCTTATCATGAAACATAGCAGTGAGATGCGATATCGCGTTTTAAGAAGCATTAGAACTCTATTGCTACGATACGTAGACATCTGCAAACGCTATTTCCTAGCATTGAAGTGTCACATTTACATTCATTTGAAGTAAGTACGAGGTATACATAACACTCCATAATGAATAATATATCTTATCATGAAACATAGCAGTGAGATGCGATATCGCGTTTTAGGAAGCATTAGGACTCTATTGCTGCGATACGTAGACATCTGCAAACGCTATTTCCTAGCATGGAAGTGTCGCATTTACATTCTTTTGAAGTGAATACGAGATATACATGACACTTCGCAATGAATACTATATCTTATCATGAAACATAGGAAAGAGGTGCTATATCGCGTTTTGAGAAGCATTAGAACTCTATTGCTATTATACGTAGACATCTGCAAACTCTATTTCCTAGCAAGGAAATTTCGCACTTACATTCCACTGAAGTGAATACGATGTATACATAAGATTACACAATGAATATTATATCTTATTAAGAAACATAGAAGTGAAATACGACATCTCGTTTGAAGAAGCATTAGTACTGTATTGCTGTGATACGTAGACATCTGCAAACAATATTTCCTAGCAAGGAAGTGTCGCATTTACATTCTTTTGAAGTGAATACGAGATATACATGACACTTTGCAATGAATATTATAGCTTATCATGAAACATAGGAATGAGGTGCTATATCGCGTTTTGAGAAGCATTAGAACTCTATTGCTACGTTACGTAGACATCTGCAAAGGCTATTCCCTAGCATGGAAGGGTCGCATTTACTTTCTTTTGAAGTGAGTACGAGGTATACATATCACTCCATAATGAATATTATAACTTATCATGAAACATAGAAGTGAGATGCGATATCGCGTTTTAAGAAGCATTAGAACTCTATTGCTACGATACGTAGACATCTGCAAACGCTATTTCCTAGCATGGAAGTGTCGCATTTACATTCATTTGAAGTGAATACGAGGTATACATGACACTTCGCTATGAATATTATACCTTATCATGAATCATAGAAGAGTGATGCGATATGGCGTTTTAGGAAGCATTGGATCTCTATTGCTGCGATACGTAGACATCTGCAAACGCTGTTTCCTAGCATGGAAGTGTCGCATTTACATTCTTTTGAAGTGAATACGAGGTATACATGACACTTCGCAATGAATATTATATCTTATCATGAAACATTGGAATGAGGTGCTATATCGCGTTTTGAGAAGCATTAGAACTCTATTGCTATTATACGTAGACATCTGCAAACTCTATTTCCTAGCAAGGAAATTTCGCACCTACATGCCACTGAAGTGTCTACGAGGTATACATGGCACTTCGCAATGAATATTATACCTTATCATGAAACATAGAAGAGAGGTGCGATATCGTGTTTTAGGAAGCATTAAAACTCTATTGCTGCGATACGTAGACATCTGCAAAGGCTATTTCCTAGCATGGAAGGGTCGCATTTACATTCTTTTGAAGTGAGTACGAGGTATACATGACTCTTCGCTATGAATATTATACCTTATCATGAATCATAGAAGAGTGATGCGATATCGCGTTTTAGGAAGCATTGGATCTCTATTGCTGCAATACGTAGACATCTGCAAACGCTATTTCCTAGCATGGAAGTGTCGCATTTACATTCTTTTGAAGTGAATACGAGGTATACATGACACTTCGCAATGAATATTATATCTTATCATGAAACATAGGAATGAGGTGCTATATCGCGTTTTGAGAAGCATTAGAACTCTATTGCTATTATACGTAGACATCTGCAAACTCTATTTCCTAGCAAGGAAATTTCGCACTTACATTCCACTGAAGTGAATACGAGGTATACATAACATTACACAATGAATATTATATCTTATTACGAAACATAGAAATGAAATACGACATCTCGTTTTAAGAAGCATTAGTGCTCTATTGCTGTGATACGTAGACATCTGCAAACGCTATTTCCTAGCATGGAAGTGTCTTATTTACGTTCTTTTGAAGTGAATACGAGGTATACATGACACATCGCAATGAATATTATACCTTATCATGAAACATAGAAGAGTGATGCGATATCGCGTTTTAGGAAGCATTGGAACTCTATTGCTGCGATACGTAGACATCTGCAAACGCTATTTCCTAGCATGGAAGTGTCGCATTTACATTCTTTTGATGTGAATACGAGATATACATGACACTTCGCAATGAATATTATATCTTCTCATGAAACATAGCAGTGAGATGCGATATCGCGTTTTAGGAAGCATTAGAACTCTATTGCTACGATACGTAGACATCTGCAAACGCTATTTCCTAGCATGGAAGTGTCGCATTTACATTCGTTTGAAGTGAATACGAGATATACATGACACTTCGCAATGAATATTATATCTTATCATGAAACATAGAAGTGAGATGCGATATGGCATTTTAAGAATCATTAGATCTCTATTGCTGTGATACGTAGACATCTGCAAAGAATATTTCCTAGCAAGGAAGTGTCGCATTTACATTCTTGTGAAGTGAAATCCAGGTATACATGACACTTCGCAATGAATATTATACCTTATCATGAAACATAGGAATGAGGTGCTATATCGCGTTTTGAGAAGCATTAGAACTCTATAGCTACGATACGTAGACATCTGCAAAGGCTATTTCCTAGGATGGAAGGGTCGCATTTACATTCTTTTGAAGTGAGTACGAGGTATACATAACACTCCATAATGAATATTATATCTTATCATGAAACATAGCAGTGAGATGCGATATCGCGTTTTAAGAAGCATTAGAACTCTATTGCTACGATACGTAGACATCTGCAGAAGCTATTTCCTAGCATGGAAGTGTCGCATTTACATTCACTTGAAGTGAATACGAGGTATACATGACACTTTCAATGAATATTATACCTTGTCATGAAACATAGAAGAGAGATGCGATATCGCGTTTTAGGAAGCATTAGAACTCTATTGCTGCGATACGTAGACATCTGCAACCGCCATTTCCTAGCATGGAAGTGTCGCATTTACATTCTTTTGAAGTGAATACGAGATATACATGACACTTCGCAATGAATATTATAGCTTATCATGAAACATAGGAATGAGGTGCTATATCGCGTTTTGAGAAGCATTAGAACTCTATTGCTATTATACGTAGACATCTGCAAACTCTATTTCCTAGCACGGAAGTTTCGCACTTACATGCCACTGATGTGTATACGAGGTATACATAACATTACACAATGAATATTATATCTCATCATGAAACATAGAAGTGAGATGCGATATGGCATTTTAAGAATCATTAGAACTCTATTGCTGTGATACGTAGACATCTGCAAAGAATATTTCCTAGCAAGGAAGTGTCGCATTTACATTCTTGTGATGTGAAATCGAGGTATACTTGACACTTCGCAATGAATATTATACCTTATCATGAAAGATAGGAATGAGGTGCTATATCGCGTTTTGAGAAGCATTAGAACTCTATATCTACGATACGTAGACATCTGCAAAGGCTATTTCCTAGCATGGAAGGGTCGCATTTGCATTCTTTTGAAGTGAGTACGAGGTATACATAACACTCCATAATGAATATTATATCTTATCATGAAACATAGCAGTGAGATGCGATATCGCGTTTTAAGAAGCATTAGAACTCTATTGCTACGATACGTAGACATCTGCAGAAGCTATTTCCTAGCATGGAAGTGTCGCATTTACATTCACTTGAAGTGAATACGAGGTATACATGACACTTTCAATGAATATTATATCTTATCATGAAACATAGGAATGAGGTGCTATATCGCGTTTTGAGAAGCATTAGAACTCTATTGCTACGATACGTAGACATCTGCAAACGCTATTTCCTAGCATGGAAGTGTCGCATTTACATTCTTTTGAAGTGAATACGAGGTATACATGACACTTCGCAATGAATATTATACCTTATTATGAAACATAGAAGAGAGGTGCGATATCGCGTTTTAGGAAGCATTCACCTCTATTGCTGCGATACGTAGACATCTGCAAACGCTATTTCCTCGCATGGAAGTGTCGCATTTACATTCTTTTGAAGTGAATACGAGATATACATGACACTTCGCAATGAATATTATATCTTATCATGAAACATAGGAATGAGGTGCTATATCGCGTTTTGAGAAGCATTAGAACTCTATTGCTAATATGCGTAGACATCTGCAAACTCTATTTCCTAGCATGGACATGTGGCACTTAAATTCCACTGAAGTGAATACGAGGTATACATAACATTACACAATGAGTATTATATCTTATTACGAAACATAGAAATGAAATACGACATCTCGTTTTAAGAAGCATTATTACTCTATTGCTGTGATACGTAGACATCTGCAAACAATATTTCCTAGCAAGGAAGTGTCGCATTTACATTCTTGTGAAGTGAAATCGAGGTATACATGACACTTCGCAATGAATATTATATTTTATCATGAAACATAGGAATGAGATGCTATATCGCGTATTGAGAAGCATTAGAACTCTATAGCTACGATACGTAGACATCTGCAAAGGCTATTTCCTAGCATGGAAGGGTCGCATTTACATTCTTTTGAAGTGAGTACGAGGTATACATAACACTCCATAATGAATATTATATCTTATCATGAAACATAGCAGTGAGATGCGATATCGCGTTTTAAGAAGCATTAGAACTCTATTGCTACGATACGTAGACATCTGCAAACGCTATTTCCTAGCAAGGAAATTTCGCACTTACATTCCACTGAAGTGAATACGAGGTATACATAACATTACACAATGAATATTATATCTTATTACGGAACATAGAAATGAAATGCGGCATCTCGTTTTAAGACGCATTAGAACTCTATTGCTACGATACGTAGACATCTGCAAAGGCTATTTCCTAGCATGGAAGGGTCGCATTTACATTCTTTTGAAGTGAGTACGAGGTATACATAACACTCCATAATGAATATTATATCTTATCATGAAACATAGCAGTGAGATGCGATATCGCGTTTTAAGAAGCATTAGAACTCTATTGCTACGATACGTAGACATCTGCAAACGCTATTTCCTAGCATTGAAGTGTCACATTTACATTCATTTGAAGTGAGTACGAGGTATACATAACACTCCATAATGAATATTATATCTTATCATGAAACATAGCAGTGAGATGCGATATCGCGTTTTAGGAAGCATTAGGACTCTATTGCTGCGATACGTAGACATCTGCAAACGCTATTTCCTAGCATGGAAGTGTCGCATTTACATTCTTTTGAAGTGAATACGAGATATACATGACACTTCGCAATGAATACTATATCTTATCATGAAACATAGGAAAGAGGTGCTATATCGCGTTTTGAGAAGCATTAGAACTCTATTGCTATTATACGTAGACATCTGCAAACTCTATTCCCTAGCAAGGAAATTTCGCACTTACATTCCACTGAAGTGAATACGAGGTATACATAACATTACACAATGAATATTATATCTTATTAAGAAACATAGAAGTGAAATACGTCATCTCGTTTTATGAAGCATTAGTACTCTATTGCTGTGATACGTAGACATCTGCAAACAATATTTCCTAGCAAGGAAGTGTCGCATTTACATTCTTTTGAAGTGAATACGAGATATACATGACACTTTGCAATGAAAATTATAGCTTATCATGAAACATAGGAATGAGGTGCTATATCGCGTTTTGAGAAGCATTAGAACTCTATTGCTAATATACGTAGACATCTGCAAACTCTATTTCCTAGCACGGAAGTTTCGCACTTACATGCCACTGATGTGTATACGAGGTATACATAACATTACACAATGAATATTATATCTCATCATGAAACATAGAAGTGAGATGCGATATGGCATTTTAAGAATCATTAGAACTCTATTGCTGTGATACGTAGACATCTGCAAAGAATATTTCCTAGCAAGGAAGTGTCGCATTTACATTCTTGTGATGTGAAATCGAGGTATACTTGACACTTCGCAATGAATATTATACCTTATCATGAAAGATAGGAATGAGGTGCTATATCGCGTTTTGAGAAGCATTAGAACTCTATATCTACGATACGTAGACATCTGCAAAGGCTATTTCCTAGCATGGAAGGGTCGCATTTGCATTCTTTTGAAGTGAGTACGAGGTATACATAACACTCCATAATGAATATTATATCTTATCATGAAACATAGCAGTGAGATGCGATATCGCGTTTTAAGAAGCATTAGAACTCTATTGCTACGATACGTAGACATCTGCAGAAGCTATTTCCTAGCATGGAAGTGTCGCATTTACATTCACTTGAAGTGAATACGAGGTATACATGACACTTTCAATGAATATTATATCTTATCATGAAACATAGGAATGAGGTGCTATATCGCGTTTTGAGAAGCATTAGAACTCTATTGCTACGATACGTAGACATCTGCAAACGCTATTTCCTAGCATGGAAGTGTCGCATTTACATTCTTTTGAAGTGAATACGAGGTATACATGACACTTCGCAATGAATATTATACCTTATTATGAAACATAGAAGAGAGGTGCGATATCGCGTTTTAGGAAGCATTCACCTCTATTGCTGCGATACGTAGACATCTGCAAACGCTATTTCCTCGCATGGAAGTGTCGCATTTACATTCTTTTGAAGTGAATACGAGATATACATGACACTTCGCAATGAATATTATATCTTATCATGAAACATAGGAATGAGGTGCTATATCGCGTTTTGAGAAGCATTAGAACTCTATTGCTAATATGCGTAGACATCTGCAAACTCTATTTCCTAGCATGGACATGTGGCACTTAAATTCCACTGAAGTGAATACGAGGTATACATAACATTACACAATGAGTATTATATCTTATTACGAAACATAGAAATGAAATACGACATCTCGTTTTAAGAAGCATTATTACTCTATTGCTGTGATACGTAGACATCTGCAAACAATATTTCCTAGCAAGGAAGTGTCGCATTTACATTCTTGTGAAGTGAAATCGAGGTATACATGACACTTCGCAATGAATATTATATTTTATCATGAAACATAGGAATGAGATGCTATATCGCGTATTGAGAAGCATTAGAACTCTATAGCTACGATACGTAGACATCTGCAAAGGCTATTTCCTAGCATGGAAGGGTCGCATTTACATTCTTTTGAAGTGAGTACGAGGTATACATAACACTCCATAATGAATATTATATCTTATCATGAAACATAGCAGTGAGATGCGATATCGCGTTTTAAGAAGCATTAGAACTCTATTGCTACGATACGTAGACATCTGCAAACGCTATTTCCTAGCAAGGAAATTTCGCACTTACATTCCACTGAAGTGAATACGAGGTATACATAACATTACACAATGAATATTATATCTTATTACGGAACATAGAAATGAAATGCGGCATCTCGTTTTAAGACGCATTAGAACTCTATTGCTACGATACGTAGACATCTGCAAAGGCTATTTCCTAGCATGGAAGGGTCGCATTTACATTCTTTTGAAGTGAGTACGAGGTATACATAACACTCCATAATGAATATTATATCTTATCATGAAACATAGCAGTGAGATGCGATATCGCGTTTTAAGAAGCATTAGAACTCTATTGCTACGATACGTAGACATCTGCAAACGCTATTTCCTAGCATTGAAGTGTCACATTTACATTCATTTGAAGTGAGTACGAGGTATACATAACACTCCATAATGAATATTATATCTTATCATGAAACATAGCAGTGAGATGCGATATCGCGTTTTAGGAAGCATTAGGACTCTATTGCTGCGATACGTAGACATCTGCAAACGCTATTTCCTAGCATGGAAGTGTCGCATTTACATTCTTTTGAAGTGAATACGAGATATACATGACACTTCGCAATGAATACTATATCTTATCATGAAACATAGGAAAGAGGTGCTATATCGCGTTTTGAGAAGCATTAGAACTCTATTGCTATTATACGTAGACATCTGCAAACTCTATTCCCTAGCAAGGAAATTTCGCACTTACATTCCACTGAAGTGAATACGAGGTATACATAACATTACACAATGAATATTATATCTTATTAAGAAACATAGAAGTGAAATACGTCATCTCGTTTTATGAAGCATTAGTACTCTATTGCTGTGATACGTAGACATCTGCAAACAATATTTCCTAGCAAGGAAGTGTCGCATTTACATTCTTTTGAAGTGAATACGAGATATACATGACACTTTGCAATGAAAATTATAGCTTATCATGAAACATAGGAATGAGGTGCTATATCGCGTTTTGAGAAGCATTAGAACTCTATTGCTAATATACGTGGACATCTGCAAGCTCTATTTCCTAGCAAGGAAATTTCGCACTTACATTTCACTGAAGTGAATACGAGGTATACATAAGATTACACAATGAATATTATATCTTATTACGAAACATAGAAATGAAATACGACATCTCGTTTTAAGAAGCATTAGTACTCTATTGCTGTGATACGTAGACATCTGCAAACGCTATTTCCTAGCATGGAAGTGTGGCATTTACATTCATTTGAAGTGAATACGAGGTATACATGACACTTCGTAGTGAATATTATATCTTATCATGAAACATAGAAGTGAGATGCGATATCGCGTTCTAAGAAGCATTAGAACTCTATTGCTACGATACGTAGACATCTGCAATCGCTATTTCCTAGCATGGAAGTGTCTTATTTACGTTCATTTGAAGTGAATACGAGGTATACATATCAGTCCATAATGAATATTATAACTTATCATGAAACATAGCAGTGAGATGCGATATCGCGTTTTAAGAAGCATTAGAACTCTATTGCTACGATACGTAGACATCTGCAAACGCTATTTCCTAGCATGGAAGTGTCGCATTTACATTCATTTGAAGTGAATACGAGGTATACATGACACTTCGCTATGAATATTATACCTTATCATGAATCATAGAAGAGTGATGCGATATCGCGTTTTAAGAAGCATTAGTACTCGATTGCTGTGATACGTAGACATCTGCAAACGCTATTTCCTTGCATGGAAGTGTGGCATTTACATTCATTTGAAGTGAATACGAGGTATACATGACACTTCGTAGTAAATATTATATCTTATCATGAAACATAGAAGTGAGATGCGATATCGCGTTCTAAGAAGCATTAGAACTCTATTGCTACGATACGTAGACATCTGCAAACGCTATTTCCTAGCATGGAAGTGTCTTATTTACGTTCATTTGAAGTGAATACGAGGTATACATGACGCTTCGCAATGAATATTATATCTTCTCATGAAACATAGAAGTGTGATGCGATATCGCCTTTTAAGAAGCATTAGAACCCTATTGCTACGATACGTAGACATCTGCAAACGCTACTTCCTAGCATGGAAGTGTCGCATTTACTTTCTTTTGAAGTGAGTACGAGGTATACATATCACTCCATAATGAATATTATATCTTATCATGAAACATAGCAGTGAGATGCGATATCGCGTTTTAAGAAGCATTAGAACTCTATTGCAACGATACGTAGACATCTGCAAACGCTATTTCCTAGCATTGAAGTGTCACATTTACATTCATTTGAAGTGAGTACGAGGTATACATAACACTCCATAATGAATATTATATCTTATCATGAAACATAGCAGTGAGATGCGATATCGCGTTTTAGGAAGCATTAGGACTCTATTGCTGCGATACGTAGACATCTGCAAACGCTATTTCCTAGCATGGAAGTGTCGCATTTACATTCTTTTGAAGTGAATACGAGATATACATGACACTTCGCAATGAATACTATATCTTATCATGAAACATAGGAAAGAGGTGCTATATCGCGTTTTGAGAAGCATTAGAACTCTATTGCTATTATACGTAGACATCTGCAAACTCTATTCCCTAGCAAGGAAATTTCGCACTTACATTCCACTGAAGTGAATACGAGGTATACATAACATTACACAATGAATATTATATCTTATTAAGAAACATAGAAGTGAAATACGTCATCTCGTTTTATGAAGCATTAGTACTCTATTGCTGTGATACGTAGACATCTGCAAACAATATTTCCTAGCAAGGAAGTGTCGCATTTACATTCTTTTGAAGTGAATACGAGATATACATGACACTTTGCAATGAAAATTATAGCTTATCATGAAACATAGGAATGAGGTGCTATATCGCGTTTTGAGAAGCATTAGAACTCTATTGCTAATATACGTGGACATCTGCAAGCTCTATTTCCTAGCAAGGAAATTTCGCACTTACATTTCACTGAAGTGAATACGAGGTATACATAAGATTACACAATGAATATTATATCTTATTACGAAACATAGAAATGAAATACGACATCTCGTTTTAAGAAGCATTAGTACTCTATTGCTGTGATACGTAGACATCTGCAAACGCTATTTCCTAGCATGGAAGTGTGGCATTTACATTCATTTGAAGTGAATACGAGGTATACATGACACTTCGTAGTGAATATTATATCTTATCATGAAACATAGAAGTGAGATGCGATATCGCGTTCTAAGAAGCATTAGAACTCTATTGCTACGATACGTAGACATCTGCAATCGCTATTTCCTAGCATGGAAGTGTCTTATTTACGTTCATTTGAAGTGAATACGAGGTATACATATCAGTCCATAATGAATATTATAACTTATCATGAAACATAGCAGTGAGATGCGATATCGCGTTTTAAGAAGCATTAGAACTCTATTGCTACGATACGTAGACATCTGCAATCGCTATTTCCTAGCATGGAAGTGTCGCATTTACATTCATTTGAAGTGAATACGAGGTATACATGACACTTCGCTATGAATATTATACCTTATCATGAATCATAGAAGAGTGATGCGATATCGCGTTTTAAGAAGCATTAGTACTCGATTGCTGTGATACGTAGACATCTGCAAACGCTATTTCCTTGCATGGAAGTGTGGCATTTACATTCATTTGAAGTGAATACGAGGTATACATGACACTTCGTAGTAAATATTATATCTTATCATGAAACATAGAAGTGAGATGCGATATCGCGTTCTAAGAAGCATTAGAACTCTATTGCTACGATACGTAGACATCTGCAAACGCTATTTCCTAGCATGGAAGTGTCTTATTTACGTTCATTTGAAGTGAATACGAGGTATACATGACGCTTCGCAATGAATATTATATCTTCTCATGAAACATAGAAGTGTGATGCGATATCGCCTTTTAAGAAGCATTAGAACCCTATTGCTACGATACGTAGACATCTGCAAACGCTACTTCCTAGCATGGAAGTGTCGCATTTACTTTCTTTTGAAGTGAGTACGAGGTATACATATCACTCCATAATGAATATTATATCTTATCATGAAACATAGCAGTGAGATGCGATATCGCGTTTTAAGAAGCATTAGAACTCTATTGCAACGATACGTAGACATCTGCAAAGGCTATTCCCTAGCATGGAAGGGTCGCATTTACTTTCTTTTGAAGTGAGTACGAGGTATACATATCACTCCATAATGAATATTATAACTTATCATGAAACATAGCAGTGAGATGCGATATCGCGTTTTAAGAAGCATTAGAACTCTATTGCTACGATACGTAGACATCTGCAAACGCTATTTCCTAGCATGGAAGTGTCGCATTTACTTTCTTTTGAAGTGAGTACGAGGTATACATATCACTCCATAATGAATATTATAACTTATCATGAAACATAGCAGTGAGATGCGATATCGCGTTTTAAGAAGCATTAGAACTCTATTGCTACGATACGTAGACATCTGCAAACGCTATTTCCTAGCATGGAAGTGTCGCATTTACATTCTTTTGAAGTGAATACGAGGTATACATGAAACTTCGCAATGAATATTATATCTTATCATGAAACATAGGAATGAGGTGCTATATCGCGTTTTGAGAAGCATTAGAACTCTATTGCTATTATACGTAGACATCTGCAAACTCTATTTCCTAGCAAAGGAAATTTCGCACTTACATGCCACTGAAGTGTATACGAGGTATACATAACATTACACAATAAATATTATATCTTATTACGAAACGTAGAAGTGAAATACGACATCTCGTTTTAAGAAGCATTAGTACTCCATTGCTGTGATACGTAGACATCTGCAAACAATATTTCCTAGCAAGGAAGTGTCGCATTTACATTCTTTTGAAGTGAATACGAGGTATACATGGCACTTCGCAATGAATATTATACCTTATCATGAAACATAGAAGAGAGGTGCGATATCGCGTTTTAGGAAGCATTAAAACTCTATTGTTGCGATACGTAGACATCTGCAAAGTCTATTTCCTAGCATGGAAGGGTCGCATTTACATTCTTTTGAAGTGAGTACGAGGTATACATAACACTCCATAATGAATATTATATCTTATCATGAAACATAGCAGTGAGATGCGATATCGCGTTTTAAGAAGCATTAGAACTCTATTGCTACGATACGTAGACATCTGCAAACGCTATTTCCTAGCATTGAAGTGTCACATTTACATTCATTTGAAGTGAGTACGAGGTATACATAACACTCCATAATGAATATTATATCTTATCATGAAACATAGCAGTGAGATGCGATATCGCGTTTTAGGAAGCATTAGGACTCTATTGCTGCGATACGTAGACATCTGCAAACGCTATTTCCTAGCATGGAAGTGTCGCATTTACATTCTTTTGAAGTGAATACGAGATATACATGACACTTCGCAATGAATATTATATCTTATCATGAAACATAGGAAAGAGTAGCTATATCGCGTTTTGAGAAGCATTAGAACTCCATTGCTATTATACATAGACATTATGCAAACTCTATTTCCTAGCAAGGAAATTTCGCACTTACATTCCACTGAAGTGAATACGAGGTATACATAACATTACACAATGAATATTATATCTTATTAAGAAACATAGAAGTGAAATACGACATCTCGTTTTAAGAAGCATTAGTACTCTATTGCTGCGATACGTAGACATCTGCAAACAATATTTCCTAGCATGGAAGTGTCGCATTTACATTCTTTTTATGTGAATACGAGATATACATGACACTTTGCAATGAATATTATAGATTATCATGAAACATAGGAATGAGGTGCTATATCGCGTTTTGAGAAGCATTAGAACTCTATTGCTACGATACGTAGACATCTGCAAAGGCTATTTCCTAGCATGGAAGGGTCGCATTTACATTCTTTTGAAGTGAATACGAGATATGCATGACACTTCGCAATGAATATTATATCTTATCATGAAACATAGCAGTGAGATGCGATATCGCGTTTTAAGAAGCATTAGAACTCTATTGCTACGACACGTAGACTTCTGCAAACGCTATTTCCTAGCATGGAAGTGTCGCATTTACATTCGATAGAAGTGAATACGAGGTATACATGACACTTCGCACTGAATATTATATCTTATCATGAAACATAGAAGTGAGATGCGATATCGCGTTCTAAGAAGCATTAGAAATCTATTGCTACGATACGTAGACATCTGCAAACGCTATTTCCTAGCATGGAAGTGTCGCATTTACATTCTTTTGAAGTGAATACGAGGTATACATGACACTTCGCAATGAATATTATATCTTATCATGAAACATAGCAGTGAGATGCGATATCGCGTTTTAAGAAGCATTAGAACTCTATTGCTACGATACGTAGACATCTGCAAACGCTATTTCCTAGCATGGAAGTGTCGCATTTACATTCATTGGAAGTGAATACGAGATATACATGACACTTCGTAATGAATATTATACCTTATCATGAAACATAGAAGAGTGATGCGATATCGCGTTTTAGGAAGCATTGGAATTCTATTGCTGCGATACGTAGACATCTGCAAACGCTATTTCCTAGCATGGAAGTGTCGCATTTACATTCTTTTGAAGTGAATACGAGGTATACATGACACTTCGCAATGAATATTATATCGTATCATGAAACATAGGAATGAGGTGCTATATCGCGTTTTGAGAAGCATTAGAACTCTATAGCTACGATACGTAGACATCTGCAAAGGCTATTTCCTAGCATGGAAGGGTCGCATTTACATTCTTTTGAAGTGAGTACGAGGTATACATAACACTCCATAATGAATATTATATCTTATCATGAAACATAGCAGTGAGATGCGATATCGCGTTTTAAGAAGCATTAGAACTCTATTGCTACGATACGTAGACATCTGCAGAAGCTATTTCCTAGCATGGAAGTGTCGCATTTACATTCACTTGAAGTGAATACGAGGTATACATGACACTTTCAATGAATATTATACCTTATCATGAAACATAGAAGAGAGGTGCGATATCGCGTTTTAGGAAGCATTAAAACTCTATTGCTGCGATACGTGGACATCTGCAAAGGCTATTTCCTAGCATGGAAGGGTCGCATTTACATTCATTTGAAGTGAGTACGAGGTATACATAACACTCCATAATGAATATTATATCTTATCATGAAACATAGCAGTGAGATGCGATATCGCGTTTTAGGAAGCATTAGGACTCTATTGCTGCGATACGTAGACATCTGCAAACGCTATTTCCTAGCATGGAAGTGTCGCATTTACATTCTTTTGAAGTGAATACGAGATATACATGACACTTCGCAATGAATATTATATCTTATCATGAAGCATAGGAAAGAGTAGCTATATCGCGTTTTGAGAAGCATTAGAACTCTATTGCTAATATACGTGGACATCTGCAAACTCTATTTCCTAGCAAGGAAATTTCGCACTTACATTTCACTGAAGTGAATACGAGGTATACATAAGATTACACAATGAATATTATATCTTATTACGAAACATAGAAATGAAATACGACATCTCGTTTTAAGAAGCATTAGTACTCTATTGCTGTGATACGTAGACATCTGCAAACGCTATTTCCTAGCATGGAAGTGTGGCATTTACATTCATTTGAAGTGAATACGAGGTATACATGACACTTCGTAGTGAATATTATATCTTATCATGAAACATAGAAGTGAGATGCGATATCGCGTTCTAAGAAGCATTAGAACTCTATTGCTACGATACGTAGACATCTGCAAACGCTATTTCCTAGCATGGAAGTGTCTTATTTACGTTCATTTGAAGTGAATACGAGGTATACATATCAGTCCATAATGAATATTATAACTTATCATGAAACATAGCAGTGAGATGCGATATCGCGTTTTAAGAAGCATTAGAACGCTATTGCTACGATACGTAGACATCTGCAAACGCTATTTCCTAGCATGGAAGTGTCGCACTTACATTCATTTGAAGTGAATACGAGGTATACATGACACTTCGCTATGAATATTATACCTTATCATGAATCATAGAAGAGTGATGCGATATCGCGTTTTAAGAAGCATTAGTACTCGATTGCTGTGATACGTAGACATCTGCAAACGCTATTTCCTTGCATGGAAGTGTGGCATTTACATTCATTTGAAGTGAATACGAGGTATACATGACACTTCGTAGTAAATATTATATCTTATCATGAAACATAGAAGTGAGATGCGATATCGCGTTCTAAGAAGCATTAGAACTCTATTGCTACGATACGTAGACATCTGCAAACGCTATTTCCTAGCATGGAAGTGTCTTATTTACGTTCATTTGAAGTGAATACGAGGTATACATGACGCTTCGCAATGAATATTATATCTTCTCATGAAACATAGAAGTGTGATGCGATATCGCCTTTTAAGAAGCATTAGAACCCTATTGCTACGATACGTAGACATCTACAAACGCTACTTCCTAGCATGGAAGTGTCGCATTTACTTTCTTTTGAAGTGAGTACGAGGTATACATATCACTCCATAATGAATATTATATCTTATCATGAAACATAGCAGTGAGATGCGATATCGCGTTTTAAGAAGCATTAGAACTCTATTGCAACGATACGTAGACATCTGCAAAGGCTATTCCCTAGCATGGAAGGGTCGCATTTACATTCTTTTGAAGTGAGTACGAGGTATACATAACACTCCATAATGAATATTATATCTTATCATGAAACATAGCAGTGAGATGCGATATCGCGTTTTAAGAAGCATTAGAACTCTATTGCTACGATACGTAGACATCTGCAGAAGCTATTTCCTAGCATGGAAGTGTCGCATTTACATTCACTTGAAGTGAATACGAGGTATACATGACACTTTCAATGAATATTATACCTTATCATGAAACATAGAAGAGAGGTGCGATATCGCGTTTTAGGAAGCATTAAAACTCTATTGCTGCGATACGTGGACATCTGCAAAGGCTATTTCCTAGCATGGAAGGGTCGCATTTACATTCATTTGAAGTGAGTACGAGGTATACATAACACTCCATAATGAATATTATATCTTATCATGAAACATAGCAGTGAGATGCGATATCGCGTTTTAGGAAGCATTAGGACTCTATTGCTGCGATACGTAGACATCTGCAAACTCTATTTCCTAGCAAAGGAAATTTCGCACTTACATGCCACTGAAGTGTATACGAGGTATACATAACATTACACAATAAATATTATATCTTATTACGAAACGTAGAAGTGAAATACGACATCTCGTTTTAAGAAGCATTAGTACTCCATTGCTGTGATACGTAGACATCTGCAAACAATATTTCCTAGCAAGGAAGTGTCGCATTTACATTCTTTTGAAGTGAATACGAGGTATACATGGCACTTCGCAATGAATATTATACCTTATCATGAAACATAGAAGAGAGGTGCGATATCGCGTTTTAGGAAGCATTAAAACTCTATTGTTGCGATACGTAGACATCTGCAAAGTCTATTTCCTAGCATGGAAGGGTCGCATTTACATTCTTTTGAAGTGAGTACGAGGTATACATAACACTCCATAATGAATATTATATCTTATCATGAAACATAGCAGTGAGATGCGATATCGCGTTTTAGGAAGCATTAGGACTCTATTGCTGCGATACGTAGACATCTGCAAACGCTATTTCCTAGCATGGAAGTGTCGCATTTACATTCTTTTGAAGTGAATACGAGATATACATGACACTTCGCAATGAATATTATATCTTATCATGAAACATAGGAAAGAGTAGCTATATCGCGTTTTGAGAAGCATTAGAACTCCATTGCTATTATACATAGACATTATGCAAACTCTATTTCCTAGCAAGGAAATTTCGCACTTACATTCCACTGAAGTGAATACGAGGTATACATAACATTACACAATGAATATTATATCTTATTAAGAAACATAGAAGTGAAATACGACATCTCGTTTTAAGAAGCATTAGTACTCTATTGCTGCGATACGTAGACATCTGCAAACAATATTTCCTAGCATGGAAGTGTCGCATTTACATTCTTTTTATGTGAATACGAGATATACATGACACTTTGCAATGAATATTATAGATTATCATGAAACATAGGAATGAGGTGCTATATCGCGTTTTGAGAAGCATTAGAACTCTATTGCTACGATACGCAGACATCTGCAAAGGCTATTTCCTAGCATGGAAGGGTCGCATTTACATTCTTTTGAAGTGAATACGAGATATGCATGACACTTCGCAATGAATATTATATCTTATCATGAAACATAGCAGTGAGATGCGATATCGCGTTTTAAGAAGCATTAGAACTCCATTGCTACGACACGTAGACTTCTGCAAACGCTATTTCCTAGCATGGAAGTGTCGCATTTACATTCGATAGAAGTGAATACGAGGTATACATGACACTTCGCACTGAATATTATATCTTATCATGAAACATAGAAGTGAGATGCGATATCGCGTTCTAAGAAGCATTAGAAATCTATTGCTACGATACGTAGACATCTGCAAACGCTATTTCCTAGCATGGAAGTGTCGCATTTACATTCTTTTGAAGTGAATACGAGGTATACATGACACTTCGCAATGAATATTATATCTTATCATGAAACATAGCAGTGAGATGCGATATCGCGTTTTAAGAAGCATTAGAACTCTATTGCTACGATACGTAGACATCTGCAAACGCTATTTCCTAGCATGGAAGTGTCGCATTTACATTCATTGGAAGTGAATACGAGATATACATGACACTTTCAATGAATATTATACCTTATCATGAAACATAGAAGAGAGGTGCGATATCGCGTTTTAGGAAGCATTAAAACTCTATTGCTGCGATACGTGGACATCTGCAAAGGCTATTTCCTAGCATGGAAGGGTCGCATTTACATTCATTTGAAGTGAATACGAGGTATACATGACACTTCGCACTGAATATTATATCTTATCATGAAACATAGAAGTGAGATGCGATATCGCGTTCTAAGAAGCATTAGAAATCTATTGCTACGATACGTAGACATCTGCAAACGCTATTTCCTAGCATGGAAGTGTCGCATTTACATTCTTTTGAAGTGAATACGAGGTATACATGACACTTCGCAATGAATATTATATCTTATCATGAAACATAGCAGTGAGATGCGATATCGCGTTTTAAGAAGCATTAGAACTCTATTGCTACGATACGTAGACATCTGCAAACGCTATTTCCTAGCATGGAAGTGTCGCATTTACATTCATTGGAAGTGAATACGAGATATACATGACACTTTCAATGAATATTATACCTTATCATGAAACATAGAAGAGAGGTGCGATATCGCGTTTTAGGAAGCATTAAAACTCTATTGCTGCGATACGTGGACATCTGCAAAGGCTATTTCCTAGCATGGAAGGGTCGCATTTACATTCATTTGAAGTGAGTACGAGGTATACATAACACTCCATAATGAATATTATATCTTATCATGAAACATAGCAGTGAGATGCGATATCGCGTTTTAGGAAGCATTAGGACTCTATTGCTGCGATACGTAGACATCTGCAAACGCTATTTCCTAGCATGGAAGTGTCGCATTTACATTCTTTTGAAGTGAATACGAGATATACATGACACTTCGCAATGAATATTATATCTTCTCATGAAACACAGCAGTGAGATGCGATATCGCGTTTTAAGAAGCATTAGAACTCTATTGCTACGATACGTAGACATCTGCAAACGCTATTTCCTAGCATGGAAGTGTCGCATTTACATTCATTTGAAGTGAATACGAGGTATACATGACGCTTCGCAATGAATATTATACCTTATCATGAAACATAGAAGGGAGGTGCGATATCGCGTTTTAGGAAGCATTCAACTCTATTGCTGCGATACGTAGACATCTGCAAACGCTATTTCCTCGCATGGAAGTGTCGCATTTACATTCTTTTGAAGTGAATACGAGATATACATGACACTTCGCAATGAATATTATATCTTATCATGAAACATAGGAATGAGGTGCTATATCGCGTTTCGAGAAGCATTAGAACTCTATTGCTAATATGCGTAGACATCTGCAAACTCTATTTCCTAGCATGGACATGTGGCACTTACATTCCACTGAAGTGAATACGAGGTATACATAACATTACACAATGAATATTATACCTTATTACGGAACATAGAAATGAAATACGACATCTCGTTTTAAGAAGCATTAGTACTCTATAGCTATGATACGTAGACATCTGCAAACAATATTTCCTTGCAAGGAAGTGTCGCATTTACATTCTTGTGAAGTGAAATCGAGGTATACATGACACTTCAAATGAATATTATATCTTATCATGAAACATAGATGTGTGATGCGATATCGCATTTTAAGAAGCATTAGAACCCTATTGCTACGATACGTAGACATCTGCAAACGCCACTTCCTAGCATGGAAGTGTCGCATTTACATTCTTTTGAAGTGAATACGAGGTATACATGACACTTCGCAATGAATATTATATCTTATCATGAAACATAGATGTGAGATTCGATATCGCGTTCTAAGAGGCACTAGAACTCTACGATACGTAGACATCTTCAAACGCTATTTCCTAGCATGGAAGTGTCGCATTTACATTCATTTGAAGTGAATACGAGGTATACATGGCACATCGCAATGAATATTATACCTTATCATGAAACATAGAAGAGAGGTGCGATATCGCGTTTTAGGAAGCATTAAAACTCTATTGCTGCGATACGTAGACATCTGCAAACGCTATTTCCTAGCATGGAAGTGTCGCATTTACATTCTTTTGAAGTGAATACGAGGTATACATGACACTTCGCAATGAATATTATATCTTATCATGAAACATAGCAGTGAGATGCGATATCGCGTTTTAAGAAGCATTAGAACTCTATTGCTACGATACGTAGACATCTGCAAACGCTATTTCCTAGCATGGAAGTGTCGCATTTACATTCATTGGAAGTGAATACGAGATATACATGACACTTTCAATGAATATTATACCTTATCATGAAACATAGAAGAGTGGTGCGATATCGCGTTTTAGGAAGCATTAAAACTCTATTGCTGCGATACGTGGACATCTGCAAAGGCTATTTCCTAGCATGGAAGGGTCGCATTTACATTCATTTGAAGTGAGTACGAGGTATACATAACACTCCGTAATGAATATTATATCTTATCATGAAACATAGCAGTGAGATGCGATATCGCGTTTTAGGAAGCATTAGGACTCTATTGCTGCGATACGTAGACATCTGCAAACGCTATTTCCTAGCATGGAAGTGTCGCATTTACATTCTTTTGAAGTGAATACGAGATATACATGACACTTCGCAATGAATATTATATCTTCTCATGAAATATAGCAGTGAGATGCGATATCGCGTTTTAAGAAGCATTAGAACTCTATTGCTACGATACGTAGACATCTGCAAACGCTATTTCCTAGCATGGAAGTGTCGCATTTACATTCATTTGAAGTGAATACGAGGTATACATGACGCTTCGCAATGAATATTATACCTTATCATGAAACATAGAAGGGAGGTGCGATATCGCGTTTTAGGAAGCATTCAACTCTATTGCTGCGATACGTAGACATCTGCAAACGCTATTTCCTCGCATGGAAGTGTCGCATTTACATTCTTTTGAAGTGAATACGAGATATACATGACACTTCGCAATGAATATTATATCTTATCATGAAACATAGGAATGAGGTGCTATATCGCGTTTCGAGAAGCATTAGAACTCTATTGCTAATATGCGTAGACATCTGCAAACTCTATTTCCTAGCATGGACATGTGGCACTTACATTCCACTGAAGTGAATACGAGGTATACATAACATTACACAATGAATATTATACCTTATTACGGAACATAGAAATGAAATACGACATCTCGTTTTAAGAAGCATTAGTACTCTATAGCTATGATACGTAGACATCTGCAAACAATATTTCCTTGCAAGGAAGTGTCGCATTTACATTCTTGTGAAGTGAAATCGAGGTATACATGACACTTCAAATGAATATTATATCTTATCATGAAACATAGATGTGTGATGCGATATCGCATTTTAAGAAGCATTAGAACCCTATTGCTACGATACGTAGACATCTGCAAACGCCACTTCCTAGCATGGAAGTGTCGCATTTACATTCTTTTGAAGTGAATACGAGGTATACATGACACTTCGCAATGAATATTATATCTTATCATGAAACATAGATGTGAGATTCGATATCGCGTTCTAAGAGGCACTAGAACTCTACGATACGTAGACATCTTCAAACGCTATTTCCTAGCATGGAAGTGTCGCATTTACATTCATTTGAAGTGAATACGAGGTATACATGGCACATCGCAATGAATATTATACCTTATCATGAAACATAGAAGAGAGGTGCGATATCGCGTTTTAGGAAGCATTAAAACTCTATTGCTGCGATACGTAGACATCTGCAAAGGCTATTTCCTAGCATGGAAGGGTCGCATTTACATTCTTTTGAAGTGAGTACGAGGTATACATAACACTCCATAATGAATATTATATCTTATCATGAAGCATAGGAAAGAGTAGCTATATCGCGTTTTGAGAAGCATTAGAACTCTATTGCTATTATACATAGACATCTGCAAACTCTATTTCCTAGCAAGGAAATTTCGCACTTACATTCCACTGAAGTGAATACGAGGTATACATAAGATTACACAATGAATATTATATCTTATTACGAAACATAGAAATGAAATACGACATCTCGTTTTAAGAAGCATTAGTGCTCTATTGCTGTGATACGTAGACATCTGCAAACGCTATTTCCTAGCATGGAAGTGTCTTATTTACGTTCTTTTGAAGTGAATACGAGGTACACATGACACTTCGCAATGAATATTATATCTTCTAATGAAACATAGCAGTGAGATGCGATATCGCGTTTTAAGAAGCATTAGAAATCTATTGCTACGATACGTAGACATCTGCAAACGCTATTTCCTAGCATGGAAGTGTCGCATTTACATTCATTTGAAATGAATACGAAGTATACATGACGCTTCGCAATGAATATTATACCTTATCATGAAACATAGAAGAGAGATGCGATATCGCGTTTTAGAAGCATTGGAACTCTATTGCTGCGATACGTAGACATCTGCAAACGCTATTTCCTAGCATGGAAGTGTCGCATTTACATTCTTTTGATGTGAATACGAGATATACATGACACTTCGCAATGAATATTATATCTTATCATGAAACATAGAAGTGAGATGCGATATCGCGTTCTAAGAAGCACTAGAACTCTATTGCTACGATACGTAGACATCTGCAAACGCTATTTCTTAGGATGGAAGGGTCGCATTTACATTCTTTGGAAGTGAGTACGAGGTATACATAACACTCCATAATGAATATTATATCTTCTCATGAAACATAGCAGTGAGATGCGATATCGCGTTTTAAGAAGCATTCAACTCTATTGCTGCGATACGTAGACATCTGCAAACGCTATTTCTTAGGATGGAAGGGTCGCATTTACATTCTTTTGAAGTGAGTACGAGGTATACATAACACTCCATAATGAATATTATATCTTCTCATGAAACATAGCAGTGAGATGCGATATCGCGTTTTAAGAAGCATTAGAACTCTATTGCTACGATACGTAGACATCTGCAAACGCTATTTCCTAGCATGGAAGTGTCGCATTTACATTCGTTTGAAGTGAATACGAGGTATACATGACGCTTCGCAATGAATATTATACCTTATCATGAAACATAGCAGTGAGATGCGATATCGCGTTTTAGGAAGCATTAGAACTCTATTGCTACGATACGTAGACATCTGCAAACGCTATTTCCTAGCATGGAAGTGTCGCATTTACATTCATTTGAAGTGAATACGAGGTATACATGACGCTTCGCAATGAATATTATACCTTCTCATGAAACATAGAAGAGAGATGCGATATCGCGTTTTAGGAAGCATTGGAACTCTATTGCTGCGATACGTAGACATCTGCAAACGCTATTTCCTAGCATGGAAGTGTCGCATTTACATTCTTTTGATGTGAATACGAGATATACATGACACTTCGCAATGAATATTATATCTTATCATGAAACATAGGAATGAGGTGCTATATCGAGTTTTGAGAAGCATTAGAACTCTACTGCCTATATACGTAGACATCTGCAAACTCTATTTCCTAGCAAGGAAATTTCGCACTTACATTCCACTGAAGTGAATACGAGGTATACATAACATTACACAATGAATATTATATCTTATTACGAAACATAGAAATGAAATACGACATCTCGTTTTAAGAAGCATTAGTACTCTATTGCTGTGATACGTAGACATCTGCAAACAATATTTCCTTGCAAGGAAGTGTCGCATTTACATTCTTGTGAAGTGAAATCGAGGTATACATGACACTTCAAATGAATATTATATCTTATCATGAAACATAGATGTGTGATGCGATATCGCATTTTAAGAAGCATTAGAACCCTATTGCTACGATACGTAGACATCTGCAAACGCCACTTCCTAGCATGGAAGTGTCGCTTTTACAGTCTTTTGAAGTGAATACGAGGTATACATGACACTTCGCAATGAATATTATATCTTATCATGAAACATAGAAGTGAGATGCGATATCGCGTTCTAAGAAGCACTAGAACTCTACGATACGTAGACATCTGCAAACGCTATTTCCTAGCATGGAAGTGTCGCATTTACATTCATTTGAAGTGAATACGAGGTATACATGGCACATCGCAATGAATATTATACCTTATCATGAAACATAGAAGAGAGGTGCGATATAGCGTTTTAGGAAGCATTAAAACTCTATTGCTGCGATACGTAGACATCTGCAAAGGCTATTTACTAGCATGGAAGGGTCGCATTTACATTCTTTTGAAGTGAGTACGAGGTATACATAACACTCCATAATGAATATTATATCTTATCATGAAGCATAGAAGAGAGATGCGATATCGCGTTTTAGGAAGCATTGGAACTATATTGCTGCGATACGTAGACATCTGCAAACGCTATTTCCTAGCATGGAAGTGTCGCATTTACATTCTTTTGATGTGAATACGAGATATACATGACACTTCGCAATGAATATTATATCTTATCATGAAACATAGGAATGAGGTGCTATATCGAGTTTTGAGAAGCATTAGAACTCTACTGCCTATATACGTAGACATCTGCAAACTCTATTTCCTAGCAAGGAAATTTCGCACTTACATTCCACTGAAGTGAATACGAGGTATACATAACATTACACAATGAATATTATATCTTATTACGAAACATAGAAATGAAATACGACATCTCGTTTTAAGAAGCATTAGTACTCTATTGCTGTGATACGTAGACATCTGCAAACAATATTTCCTTGCAAGGAAGTGTCGCATTTACATTCTTGTGAAGTGAAATCGAGGTATACATGACACTTCAAATGAATATTATATCTTATCATGAAACATAGATGTGTGATGCGATATCGCATTTTAAGAAGCATTAGAACCCTATTGCTACGATACGTAGACATCTGCAAACGCCACTTCCTAGCATGGAAGTGTCGCTTTTACAGTCTTTTGAAGTGAATACGAGGTATACATGACACTTCGCAATGAATATTATATCTTATCATGAAACATAGAAGTGAGATGCGATATCGCGTTCTAAGAAGCACTAGAACTCTACGATACGTAGACATCTGCAAACGCTATTTCCTAGCATGGAAGTGTCGCATTTACATTCATTTGAAGTGAATACGAGGTATACATGGCACATCGCAATGAATATTATACCTTATCATGAAACATAGAAGAGAGGTGCGATATAGCGTTTTAGGAAGCATTAAAACTCTATTGCTGCGATACGTAGACATCTGCAAAGGCTATTTACTAGCATGGAAGGGTCGCATTTACATTCTTTTGAAGTGAGTACGAGGTATACATAACACTCCATAATGAATATTATATCTTATCATGAAGCATAGAAGAGAGATGCGATATCGCGTTTTAGGAAGCATTGGAACTCTATTGCTGCGATACGTAGACATCTGCAAACGCTATTTCCTAGCATGGAAGTGTCGCATTTACATTCTTTTGATGTGAATACGAGATATACATGACACTTCGCAATGAATATTATATCTTATCATGAAACATAGGAATGAGGTGCTATATCGAGTTTTGAGAAGCATTAGAACTCTACTGCCTATATACGTAGACATCTGCAAACTCTATTTCCTAGCAAGGAAATTTCGCACTTACATTCCACTGAAGTGAATACGAGGTATACATAACATTACACAATGAATATTATATCTTATTACGAAACATAGAAATGAAATACGACATCTCGTTTTAAGAAGCATTAGTACTCTATTGCTGTGATACGTAGACATCTGCAAACAATATTTCCTTGCAAGGAAGTGTCGCATTTACATTCTTGTGAAGTGAAATCGAGGTATACATGACACTTCAAATGAATATTATATCTTATCATGAAACATAGATGTGTGATGCGATATCGCATTTTAAGAAGCATTAGAACCCTATTGCTACGATACGTAGACATCTGCAAACGCCACTTCCTAGCATGGAAGTGTCGCATTTACATTCTTTTGAAGTGAGTACGAGGTATACATAACACTCCATAATGAATATTATATCTTATCATGAAGCATAGCAGTGAGATGCGATATCGCGTTTTAAGAAGCATTAGAACTCTATTGCTACGATACGTAGACATCTGCAAACGCTATTTCCTAGCATTGAAGTGTCACATTTACATTCATTTGAAGTGAGTACGAGGTATACATAACACTCCATAATGAATATTATATCTTATCATGAAACATAGCAGTGAGATGCGATATCGCGTTTTAGGAAGCATTAGGACTCTATTGCTGCGATACGTAGACATCTGCAAACGCTATTTCCTAGCATGGAAGTGTCGCATTTACATTCTTTTGAAGTGAATACGAGATATACATGACACTTCGCAATGAATATTATATCTTATCATGAAGCATAGGAAAGTGTAGCTATATCGCGTTTTGAGAAGCATTAGAACTCTATTGCTATTATACATAGACATCTGCAAACTCTATTTCCTAGCAAGGAATTTCGCACTTACATTCCACTGAAGTGAATACGAGGTATACATAAGATTACACAATGAATATTATATCTTATTACGAAACATAGAAATGAAATACGACATCTCGTTTTAAGAAGCATTAGTGCTCTATTGCTGTGATACGTAGACATCTGCAAACGCTATTTCCTAGCATGGAAGTGTCTTATTTACGTTCTTTGAAGCGAATACGAGGTATACATGACACTTCGCAATGAATATTATATCTTCTCATGAAACATAGCAGTGAGATGCGATATCGCGTTTAAGAAGCATTAGAACTCTATTGCTACGATACGTAGACATCTGCAAAAGCTATTTCCTAGCAAGGAAATTTCGCACTTACATTCCACTGAAGTGAATACGAGGGTATACATAACATTACACAATGAATATTATATCTAATTACGGAACATAGAAATGAAATACGAGATCTCGTTTTAAGAAGCATTAGTACTCTATTGCTGTGATACGTAGACATCTGCAAACGCTATTTCCTAGCATGGAAGTGTGGCATTTACTTTCTTTTGAAGTGAGTACGAGGTATACATATCACTCCATAATGAATATTATATCTTATCATGAAACATAGCAGTGAGATGCGATATCGCGTTTTAAGAAGTATTAGAACTCTATTGCTACGATACGTAGACATCTGAAAAGGCTATTCCCTAGCATGGAAGGGTCGCATTTACTTTCTTTTGAAGTGAGTACGAGGTATACATATTCACTCCATAATGAATATTATAACTTATCATGAAACATAGCAGTGAGATGCGATATCGCGTTTTAAGAAGCATTAGAACTCTATTGCTACGATACGTAGACATCTGCAAACGCTATTTCCTAGCATGGAAGTGTCGCATTTACATTCATTTGAAGTGAATACGAGGTATACATGACACTTCGCTATGAATATTATACCTTATCATGAATCATAGAAGAGTGATGCGATATCGCGTTTTAGGAAGCATTGGATCTCTATTGCTGCGATACGTAGACATCTGCAAACGCTATTTCCTAGCATGGAAGTGTCGCATTTACATTCTTTTGAAGTGAATACGAGGTATACATGACACTTCGTAATGAATATTATACCATATCATGAAACATAGAAGAGTGATGCGATATCGCGTTTTAGGAAGCATTAGAACTCTATTGCTAATATGCGTAGACATCTGCAAACTCTATTTCCTAGCATGGACATGTGGCACTTACATTCCACTGAAGTGAATACGAGGTATACATAACATTACACAATGAATATTATACCTTATTACGGAACATAGAAATGAAATACGACATCTCGTTTTAAGAAGCATTAGTACTCTATTGCTATGATACGTAGACATCTGCAAACACTATTTCCTAGCAAGGAAGTGTCGCATTTACATTCTTGTGAAGTGAATACGAGGTATACATGACGCTTCGCAATGAATATTATACCTTCTCATTAACCATAGAAGAGAGATGCGATATCGCGTTTTAGGAAGCATTGGAACTCTATTGCTGCGATACGTAGACATCTGCAAACGCTATTTCCTAGCATGGAAGTGTCGCGTTTACATTCTTTTGATGTGAATACGAGATATACATGACACTTCGCAATGATATTATATCTTATCATGAAACATAGAAGTGAGATGCGATATCGCGTTCTAAGAAGCACTAGAACTCTATTGCTACGATACGTAGACATCTGCAAACGCTATTTCTTAGGATGGAAGGGTCGCATTTACATTCTTTTGAAGTGAGTACGAGGTATACATAACACACCATAATGAATATTATATCTTCTCATGAAACATAGCAGTGAGATGCGATATCGCGTTTTAAGAAGCATTAGAACTCTATTGCTACGATACGTAGACATCTGCAATCGCTATTTCCTAGCATGGAAGTGTCCGCATTTACATTCATTTGAAGTGAATACGAGGTATACATGACGCTTCGCAATGAATATTATACCTTATCATGAAACATAGCAGTGAGATGCGATATCGCGTTTTAGGAAGCATTAGAACTCTATTGCTACGATACGTAGACATCTGCAAACGCAATTTTCCTAGCATGGAAGTGTCGCATTTACATTCATTGAAGTGAATACGTGGTATACATGACACTTCGTAATGAATATTATACCTTATCATGAAACATAGAAGAGTGATGCGATATCGCGTTTTAGGAAGCATTGGATCTCTATTGCTGCGATACGTAGACATCTGCAAACGCTATTTCCTAGCATGGAAGTGTCGCATTTACATTCTTTTGAAGTGAATACGAGGCATACATGACACTTCGCAATGAATATTATATCTTATCATGAAACATAGGAATGAGGTGCTATATCGCGTTTTGAGAAGCATTAGAACTCTATTGCTATTATACGTAGACATCTGCAAACTCTGTTTCCTAGCAAAGGAAATTTCGCACTTACATGCCACTGAAGTGTATACGAGGTATACATAACATTACACAATGAATATTATATCTTATTACGAAACATAGAAGTGAAATACGACATCTCGTTTTAAGAAGCATTAGTACTCCATATCTGTGATACGTAGACATCTGCAAACAATATTTCCTAGCAAGGAAGTGTCGCATTTACATACTTTTGAAGTGAATACGAGGTATACATGGCACTTCGCAATGAATATTATACCTTATCATGAAACATAGATGAGAGGTGCGATATCGCGTTTTAGGAAGCATTAAAACTCTATTGTTGCGATACGTAGACATCTGCAAAGTCTATTTCCTAGCACGGAAGGGTCGCATTTACATTCTTTTGAAGTGAGTACGAGGTATACATAACACTCCATAATGAATATTATATCTTATCATGAAACATAGCAGTGAGATGCGATATCGCGTTTTAAGAAGCATTAGAACTCTATTGCTACAATACGTAGACATCTGCAAACGCTATTTCCTAGCATGGAAGTGTCTTATTTACATTCATTTGAAGTGAATACGAGGTATACATGACACTTCGTAGTGAATATTATATCTTATCATGAAACATAGAAGTGAGATGCGATATCGCGTTCTAAGAAGCATTAGAACTCTATTGCTACGATACGTAGACATCTGCAAACGCTATTTCCTAGCATGGAAGTGTCTTATTTACGTTCATTTGCAGTGAATACGAGGTATACATGACATTTCGCAATGAATATTATATCTTATCATGAAACATAGAAGTGTGATGCGATATCGCATTTTAAGAAGCATTAGAACCCTATTGCTACAATACGTAGACATCTGCAAAGGCTACTTCCTAGCATGGAAGTGTCGCATTTACTTTCTTTTGAAGTGAGTACGAGGTATACATATCACTTCATAATGAATATTATATCTTATCATGAAACATAGCAGTGAGATGCGATATCGCGTTTTAAGAAGCATTAGAACTCTATTGCTACGATACGTAGACATCTGCAAAGGCTATTTCCTAGCATGGAAGGGTCGCATTTACATTCTTTTGAAGTGAGTACGAGGTATACATAACACTCCATAATGAATATTATATCTTATCATGAAACATAGGAATGAGGTGCTATATCGCGTTTTGAGAAGCATTAGAACTCTATAGCTACGATACGTAGACATCTACAAAGGCTATTTCCTAGCATGGAAGGGTCGCATTTACATTCTTTTGAAGTGAGTACGAGGTATACATAACACTCCATAATGAATATTATATCTTATCATGAAACATAGCAGTGAGATGCGATATCGCGTTTTAAGAAGCATTAGAACTCTATTGCTACGATACGTAGACATCTGCAGTAGCTATTTCCTAGCATGGAAGTGTCGCATTTACATTCACTTGAAGTGAATACGAGGTATACATGACACTTTCAATGAATATTATACCTTATCATGAAACATAGAAGAGAGATGCGATATCGCGTTTTAGGAAGCATTAGAACTCTATTGCTGCGATACGTAGACATCCGCAACCGCTATTTCCTAGCATGGAAGTGTCGCATTTACATTCTTTTGAAGTGAATACGAGATATACATGACACTTCGCAATGAATATTATAGCTTATCATGAAACATAGGAATGAGGTGCTATATCGCGTTTTGAGAAGCATTAGAACTCTATTGCTATTATACGTAGACATCTGCAAACTCTATTTCCTAGCAAGGAAGTTTCGCACTTACATGCCACTGAAGTGTATACGAGGTATACATAACATTACACAATGAATATTATATCTTATTACGAAACATAGAAGTGAAATACGACATCTCGTTTTAAGAAGCATTAGTACTCTATTGCTGTGATACGTAGACATCTGCAAACTCTATTTCCTAGCAAGGAAATTTCGCACTTACATTTCACTGAAGTGAATACGAGGTATACATAAGATTACACAATGAATATTATATCTTATTACGAAACATAGAAATGAAATACGACATCTCGTTCTAAGAAGCATTAGTGCTCTATTGCTGTGATACGTAGACATCTGCAAACGCTATTTCCTAGCATGGAAGTGTCTTATTTACATTCATTTGAAGCGAATACGAGGTATACATGACACTTCGTAGTGAATATTATATCTTATCATGAAACATAGAAGTGAGATGCGATATCGCGTTCTAAGAAGCATTAGAACTCTATTGCTACGATACGTAGACATCTGCAAACGCTATTTCCTAGCATGGAAGTGTCGCATTTACATTCTTTTGATGTGAATACGAGGTATACATGACATTTCGCAATGAATATTATATCTTATCATGAAACATAGAAGAGAGGTGCGATATCGCGTTTTAGGAAGCATTCAACTCTATTGCTGCGATACGTAGACATCTGCAAACGTTATTTCCTCGCATGGAAGTGTCGCGTTTACATTCTTTTGATGTGAATACGAGATATACATGACACTTCGCAATGAATATTATATCTTATCATGAAACATAGGAATGAGGTGCTATATCGCGTTTTGAGAAGCATTAGAACTCTATTGCTACGATACGTAGACATCTGCAATCCCTATTTCCTAGCATGGAAGTGTCGCGTTTACATTCTTTTGGAGTGAATACGAGGTATACATGACACTTCGCAATGAATATTATATCTTATCATGAAACGTAGGAATGAGGTGCTATCGCGTTTTGAGAAGCATTAGAGCTCTATTGCTACGATACGTAAACATCTGCAAACGCTATTTCCTAGCATGGAAGTGTCTTATTTACGTTCTTTTGAAGTGAATACGTGGTATACATGACACTTCGCAATGAATATTATATCTTATCATGAAACATAGAAGTGAGATGCGATATCGCCTTCTAAGAAGCACTAGAACTCTATTGCTACGATACGTAGACATCTGCAAACGCTATTTCCTAGGATGGAAGGGTCGCATTTACATTCTTTTGAAGTGAGTACGAGGTATACATAACACTCCATAATGAATATTATACCTTATTACGAAACATAGAAATGAAATACGACATCTCGTTTTAAGAAGCATTAGTACTCTATTTCTGTGATACGTAGACATCTGCAAACAATATTTCCTAGCAAGGAAGTGTCGCATTTACATTCTTCTGAAGTGAATACGAGGTATACATGACACTTCAAATGAGTATTATATCTTATCATGAAACATAGATTTGTGATGCGATATCGCATTTTAAGAAGCATTAGAACACTATTGCTACGATACGTAGACATCTGCAAACGCCACTTCCTAGCATGGAAGTGTCGCATTTACATTCTTTTGAAGTGAATACGAGGTATACATGACACTTCGCAATGAATATTATATCTTATCATGAAACATAGAAGTGAGATGCGATATCGCGTTCTAAGAAGCACTAGAACTCTACGATACGTAGACATCTGCAAACGCTATTTCCTAGCATGGAAGTGTCGCATTTACATTCATTTGAAGTGAATACGGGGTATACATGACACTTCGTAATGAATATTATACCTTATCATGAAACATAGAAGATTGATGCGATATCGCGTTTTAGGAAGCATTGGATCTCTATTGCTGCGATACGTAGACATCTACAAAGGCTATTTCCTAGCATGGAAGTATCGCATTTACATTCTTTTGAAGTGAATACGAGGTATACGTGACACTTCGCAATGAATATTATATCTCATCATGAAACATAGGAATGAGGTGCCATATCGCGTTTTGAGAAGCATTAGAACTCTATTGCTACGATACGTAGACATCTGCAAACCCTATTTCCTAGCATGGAAGTGTCGCATTTACACTCACTTGAAGTGAATACGAGGTATACATGACACTTTCAATGAATATTATACCTTATCATGAAACATAGAAGAGAGATGCGATATCGCGTTTTAGGAAGCATTAGAACTCTATTGCTGCGATACGTAGACATCCGCAACCGCTATTTCCTAGCATGGAAGTGTCGCATTTACATTCTTTTGAAGTGAATACGAGATATACATGACACTTCGCAATGAATATTATAGCTTATCATGAAACATAGGAATGAGGTGCTATATCGCGTTTTGAGAAGCATTAGAACTCTATTGCTATTATACGTAGACATCTGCAAACTCTATTTCCTAGCAAGGAAGTTTCGCACTTACATGCCACTGAAGTGTATACGAGGTATACATAACATTACACAATGAATATTATATCTTATTACGAAACATAGAAGTGAAATACGACATCTCGTTTTAAGAAGCATTAGTACTCTATTGCTGTGATACGTAGACATCTGCAAACTCTATTTCCTAGCAAGGAAATTTCGCACTTACATTTCACTGAAGTGAATACGAGGTATACATAAGATTACACAATGAATATTATATCTTATTACGAAACATAGAAATGAAATACGACATCTCGTTCTAAGAAGCATTAGTGCTCTATTGCTGTGATACGTAGACATCTGCAAACGCTATTTCCTAGCATGGAAGTGTCTTATTTACATTCATTTGAAGCGAATACGAGGTATACATGACACTTCGTAGTGAATATTATATCTTATCATGAAACATAGAAGTGAGATGCGATATCGCGTTCTAAGAAGCATTAGAACTCTATTGCTACGATACGTAGACATCTGCAAACGCTATTTCCTAGCATGGAAGTGTCGCATTTACATTCTTTTGATGTGAATACGAGGTATACATGACATTTCGCAATGAATATTATATCTTATCATGAAACATAGAAGAGAGGTGCGATATCGCGTTTTAGGAAGCATTCAACTCTATTGCTGCGATACGTAGACATCTGCAAACGTTATTTCCTCGCATGGAAGTGTCGCGTTTACATTCTTTTGATGTGAATACGAGATATACATGACACTTCGCAATGAATATTATATCTTATCATGAAACATAGGAATGAGGTGCTATATCGCGTTTTGAGAAGCATTAGAACTCTATTGCTACGATACGTAGACATCTGCAATCCCTATTTCCTAGCATGGCAGTGTCGCGTTTACATTCTTTTGGAGTGAATACGAGGTATACATGACACTTCGCAATGAATATTATATCTTATCATGAAACATAGAAGTGAGATGCGATATCGCCTTCTAAGAAGCACTAGAACTCTATTGCTACGATACGTAGACATCTGCAAACGCTATTTCCTAGGATGGAAGGGTCGCATTTACATTCTTTTGAAGTGAGTACGAGGTATACATAACACTCCATAATGAATATTATACCTTATTACGAAACATAGAAATGAAATACGACATCTCGTTTTAAGAAGCATTAGTACTCTATTTCTGTGATACGTAGACATCTGCAAACAATATTTCCTAGCAAGGAAGTGTCGCATTTACATTCTTCTGAAGTGAATACGAGGTATACATGACACTTCAAATGAGTATTATATCTTATCATGAAACATAGATTTGTGATGCGATATCGCATTTTAAGAAGCATTAGAACACTATTGCTACGATACGTAGACATCTGCAAACGCCACTTCCTAGCATGGAAGTGTCGCATTTACATTCTTTTGAAGTGAATACGAGGTATACATGACACTTCGCAATGAATATTAAATCTTATCATGAAACATAGAAGTGAGATGCGATATCGCGTTCTAAGAAGCACTAGAACTCTACGATACGTAGACATCTGCAAACGCTATTTCCTAGCATGGAAGTGTCGCATTTACATTCATTTGAAGTGAATACGGGGTATACATGACACTTCGTAATGAATATTATACCTTATCATGAAACATAGAAGATTGATGCGATATCGCGTTTTAGGAAGCATTGGATCTCTATTGCTGCGATACGTAGACATCTGCAAAACGCTATTTCCTAGCATGGAAGTATCGCATTTACATTCTTTTGAAGTGAATACGAGGTATACGTGACACTTCGCAATGAATATTATATCTCATCATGAAACATAGGAATGAGGTGCCATATCGCGTTTTGAGAAGCATTAGAACTCTATTGCTACGATACGTAGACATCTGCAAACCCTATTTCCTAGCATGGAAGTGTCGCATTTACATTCTTTTGGAGTGAATACGAGGTATACATGACACTTCGCAATGAATATTATATCTTATCATGAAACGTAGGAATGGGGTGCTATCGCGTTTTGAGAAGCATTAGAGCTCTATTGCTACGATACGTAAACATCTGCAAACGCTATTTCCTAGCATGGAAGTGTCTTATTTACGTTCTTTTGAAGTGAATACGTGGTATACATGACACTTCGCAATGAATATTATATCTTATCATGAAACATTGAAGTGAGATGCGATATCGCCTTCTAAGAAGCACTAGAACTCTATTGCTACGATACGTAGACATCTGCAAACGCTATTTCCTAGGAGGGAAGGGTCGCATTTACATTCTTTTGAAGTGAGTACGAGGTATACATAACACTCCATAATGAATATTATATCTTCTCATTAAACATAGAAGAGAGATGCGATATCGCGTTTTAGGAAGCATTGGAACTCTATTGCTGCGATACGTAGACATCTGCAAACGCTATTTCCTAGCATGGAAGTGTCGCATTTACATTCTTTTGATGTGAATATGAGATATACATGACACGTCGCAATGAATATTATATCTTATCATGAAACATAGGAATGAGGTGCTATATCGAGTTTTGAGAAGCATTAGAACTCTATTGCCTATATACGTAGACATCTGCAAACTCTATTTCCTAGCAAGGAAATTTCGCACTTACATTCCACTGAAGTGAATACGAGGTATACATAACATTACACAATGAATATTATACCTTATTACGAAACATAGAAATGAAATACGACATCTCGTTTTAAGAAGCATTAGTACTCTATTGCTGTGATACGTAAACATCTGCAAACAATATTTCCTAGCAAGGAAGTGTCGCATTTACATTCTTCTGAAGTGAATACGAGGTATACATTGCACTTCGCAATGAATATTATACCTTATCATGAAACATAGAAGAGAGATGCGATATCGCGTTTTAGGAAGCATTGGAACACTATTGCTGCGATACGTAGACATCTGCAAACGCTATTTCCTAGCAAGGAAATTTCGCACTTACATTCCACTGAAGTGAATACAAGGTATACATAACATTACACAATGAATATTATATCTTATTACGGAACATAGAAATGAAATACGACATCTCGTTTTAAGAAGCATTAGTACTCTATGGCTGTGATACGTAGATATCTGCAAACGCTATTTCCTAACATGGAAGTGTCTTATTTACGTTCTTTTGAAGTGAATACGAGGTATACATGACACTTCGCAATGAATATTATATCTTATCATGAAACATAGGAATGAGGTGCTATATCGCGTTTTGAGAAGCATTAGAACTCTATTGCTACGATACGTAGACATCTGCAAACGCTATTTCCTAGCATGGAAGTGTCGCATTTACATTCTTTTGAAGTGAATACGAGGTATACATGACACTTCGCAATGAATATTATACCTTATCATGAAACATAGAAGAGAGGTGCGGTATCGCGTTTTAGGAAGCATTCAACTCTATTGCTGCGATACGTAGACATCTGCAAACGCTATTTCCTCGCATGGAAGTGTCGCATTTACATTCTTTTGAAGTGAATACGAGATGTACATGACACTTCGCAATGAATATTATATCTTCTCATGAAACATAGCAGTGAGATGCGATATCGCGTTTTAAGAAGCATTGGAACTCTATTGCTACGATACGTAGACATCTGCAAACGCTATTTCCTAGGATGGAAGGGTCGCATTTACATTCTTTTGAAGTGAGTACGAGGTATACATAACACTCCATATTGAATATTATATCTTCTCATGAAACATAGCAGTGAGATGCGATATCGCGTTTTAAGAAGCATTAGAACTCTATTGCTACGATACGTAGACATCTGCAAACGCTACTTCCTAGCATGGAAGTGTCGCATTTACATTCATTTGAAGTGAATACGAGGTATACATGACGCTTCGCAATGAATATTATACCTTATCATGAAACATAGCAGTGAGATGCGATATCGCGTTTTAAGAAGCATTAGAACTCTATTGCTACGATACGTAGACATCTGCAAACGCTATTTCCTAGGATGGAAGGGTCGCATTTACATTCTTTTGAAGTGAGTACGAGGTATACATAACACTCCATATTGAATATTATATCTTCTCATGAAACATAGCAGTGAGATGCGATATCGCGTTTTAGGAAGCATTGGATCTCTATTGCTGCGATACGTAGACATCTGCAAACGCTATTTCCTAGCATGGAAGTGACGCATTTACATTCTTTTGAAGTGAATACGTGGTATACATGACACTTCGCAATGAATATTATATCTTATCATGAAACATAGGAATGAGTTGCGACATCTCGTTTTAAGAAGCATTAGAACTCTATTGCTACGATACGCAGACATCTGCAAAGGCTATTCCCTAGCATGGAAGGGTCGCATTTACTTTCTTTTGAAGTGAGTACGAGGTATACATATCACTCCATAATGAATATTATATCCTATCATGAAACATAGCAGTGAGATGCGATATCGCGTTTTAAGAAGCATTAGAACTCTATTGCTACGATACGTAGACATCTGCAAACGCTATTTCCTAGCATGGAAGTGTCGCATTTACATTCATTTGAAGTGAATACGAGGTATACATGACACTTCGCAATGAATATTATATCTTATCATGAAACATAGGAATGAGGTGCTATATCGCGTTTTGGGAAGCATTAGAACTCTATAGCTACGATACGTAGACATCTGCAAAGGCTATTTCCTAGCATGGAAGGGTCGCATTTACATTCTTTTGAAGTGAGTACGAGGTATACATAACACTCCATAATGAATATTATATCTTATCATGAAACATAGAAGTGTGATGCGATATCGCATTTTAAGAAGCATTAGAACCCTATTGCTACGATACGTAGACATCTGCAAACGCCACTTCCTAGCATGGAAGTGTCGCATTTACATTCTTTTGAAGTGAATACGAGGTATACATGACACTTCGCAATGAATATTATATCTTATCATGAAACATAGAAGTGAGATGCGATATCGCGTTCTAAGAAGCACTAGAACTCTACGATACGTAGACATCTGCAAACGCTATTTCCTAGCATGGAAGTGTCGCATTTACATTCATTTGAAGTGAATACGAGGTATACATGATACTTCGTAATGAATATTATACCTTATCATGAAACATAGAAGAGTGATGCCATATCGCGTTTTAGGAAGCATTGGAACTCTATTGCTGCGATACGTAGACATCTGCAAACGCTATTTCCTAGCGTGGAAGTGTCGCATTTACATGTTTTTGATGTGAATACGAGATATACATGACACTTCGCAATGAATATTATATCTTCTCATGAAACACAGCAGTGAGATGCGATATCGCGTTTTAAGAAGCATTAGAACTCTATTGCTACGATACGTAGACATCTGCAAACGCTATTTCCTAGCATGGAAGTGTCGCATTTACATTCATTTGAAGTGAATACGAGGTATACATGACGCTTCGCAATGAATATTATACCTTATCATGAAACATAGCAGTGAGATGCGATATCGCGTTTTAGGAAGCATTAGAACTCTATTGCTACGATACGTAGACATCTGCAAACGCAATTTTCCTAGCATGGAAGTGTCGCATTTACATTCATTTGAAGTGAATACGTGGTATACATGACACTTCGTAATGAATATTATACCTTATCATGAAACATAGAAGAGTGATGCGATATCGCATTTTAAGAAGCATTAGAACCCTATTGCTACGATACGTAGACATCTGCAAACGCCACTTCCTAGCATGGAAGTGTCGCATTTACATTCTTTTGATGTGAATACGAGATATACATGACACTTCGCAATGAATATTATATCTTATCATGAAACATAGGAATGAGGTGCTATATCGAGTTTTGAGAAGCATTAGCACTCTACTGCCTATATACGTAGACATCTGCAAACTCTATTTTCTAGCAAGGAAATTTCGCACTTACATTCCTCTGAAGTGAATACGAGGTATACATAACATTACACAATGAATATTATATCTTATTACGAAACGTAGAAATGAAATACGACATCTCGTTTTAAGAAGCATTAGTACTCTATTGCTATGATACGTAGACATCTGCAAACAATATTTCCTAGCAAGGAAGTGTCGCATTTACATTCTTGTGAAGTGAATACGAGGTATACATGACGCTTCGCAATGAATATTATACCTTCTCATGAAACATAGAAGAGAGATGCGATATCGCGTTTTAGGAAGCATTGGAACTCTATTGCTGCGATACGTAGACATCTGCAAACGCTATTTCCTATCATGGAAGTGCCGCATTTACATTCTTTTGATGTGAATACGAGATATACATGACACTTCGCAATGAATATTATATCTTATCATGAAACATAGAAGTGAGATGCGATATCGCGTTCTAAGAAGCACTAGAACTCTATTGCTACGATACGTAGACATCTGCAAACGCTATTTCCTAGCATGGAAGTGTCGCATTTACATTCATTTGAAGTGAATACGAGGTATACATGACGCTTCGCAATGAATATTATACCTTATCATGAAACATAGCAGTGAGATGCGATATCGCGTTTTAGGAAGCATTAGAACTCTATTGCTACGATACGTAGACATCTGCAAACGCAATTTTCCTAGCATGGAAGTGTCGCATTTACATTCATTTGAAGTGAATACGTGGTATACATGACACTTCGTAATGAATATTATACCTTATCATGAAACATAGAAGAGTGATGCGATATCGCGTTTTAGGAAGCATTGGATCTCTATTGCTGCGATACGTAGACATCTGCAAACGCCACTTCCTAGCATGGAAGTGTCGCATTTACATTCTTTTGAAGTGAATACGAGGTATACATGACACTTCGCAATGAATATTATATCTTATCATGAAACATAGAAGTGAGATGCGATATCGCGTTCTAAGAAGCACTAGAACTCTACGATACGTAGACATCTGCAAACGCTATTTCCTAGCATGGAAGTGTCGCATTTACATTCATTTGAAGTGAATACGGGGTATACATGACACTTCGTAATGAATATTATACCTTATCATGAAACATAGAAGATTGATGCGATATCGCGTTTTAGGAAGCATTGGATCTCTATTGCTGCGATACGTAGACATCTGCAAAACGCTATTTCCTAGCATGGAAGTATCGCATTTACATTCTTTTGAAGTGAATACGAGGTATACGTGACACTTCGCAATGAATATTATATCTCATCATGAAACATAGGAATGAGGTGCCATATCGCGTTTTGAGAAGCATTAGAACTCTATTGCTACGATACGTAGACATCTGCAAACCCTATTTCCTAGCATGGAAGTGTCGCATTTACATTCTTTTGGAGTGAATACGAGGTATACATGACGCTTCGCAATGAATATTATACCTTATCATGAAACATAGCAGTGAGATGCGATATCGCGTTTTAGGAAGCATTAGAACTCTATTGCTACGATACGTAGACATCTGCAAACGCAATTTTCCTAGCATGGAAGTGTCGCATTTACATTCATTTGAAGTGAATACGTGGTATACATGACACTTCGTAATGAATATTATACCTTATCATGAAACATAGAAGAGTGATGCGATATCGCATTTTAAGAAGCATTAGAACCCTATTGCTACGATACGTAGACATCTGCAAACGCCACTTCCTAGCATGGAAGTGTCGCATTTACATTCTTTTGATGTGAATACGAGATATACATGACACTTCGCAATGAATATTATATCTTATCATGAAACATAGGAATGAGGTGCTATATCGAGTTTTGAGAAGCATTAGCACTCTACTGCCTATATACGTAGACATCTGCAAACTCTATTTTCTAGCAAGGAAATTTCGCACTTACATTCCTCTGAAGTGAATACGAGGTATACATAACATTACACAATGAATATTATATCTTATTACGAAACGTAGAAATGAAATACGACATCTCGTTTTAAGAAGCATTAGTACTCTATTGCTATGATACGTAGACATCTGCAAACAATATTTCCTAGCAAGGAAGTGTCGCATTTACATTCTTGTGAAGTGAATACGAGGTATACATGACGCTTCGCAATGAATATTATACCTTCTCATGAAACATAGAAGAGAGATGCGATATCGCGTTTTAGGAAGCATTGGAACTCTATTGCTGCGATACGTAGACATCTGCAAACGCTATTTCCTATCATGGAAGTGCCGCATTTACATTCTTTTGATGTGAATACGAGATATACATGACACTTCGCAATGAATATTATATCTTATCATGAAACATAGAAGTGAGATGCGATATCGCGTTCTAAGAAGCACTAGAACTCTATTGCTACGATACGTAGACATCTGCAAACGCTATTTCCTAGCATGGAAGTGTCGCATTTACATTCATTTGAAGTGAATACGAGGTATACATGACGCTTCGCAATGAATATTATACCTTATCATGAAACATAGCAGTGAGATGCGATATCGCGTTTTAGGAAGCATTAGAACTCTATTGCTACGATACGTAGACATCTGCAAACGCAATTTTCCTAGCATGGAAGTGTCGCATTTACATTCATTTGAAGTGAATACGTGGTATACATGACACTTCGTAATGAATATTATACCTTATCATGAAACATAGAAGAGTGATGCGATATCGCGTTTTAGGAAGCATTGGATCTCTATTGCTGCGATACGTAGACATCTGCAAACGCCACTTCCTAGCATGGAAGTGTCGCATTTACATTCTTTTGAAGTGAATACGAGGTATACATGACACTTCGCAATGAATATTATATCTTATCATGAAACATAGAAGTGAGATGCGATATCGCGTTCTAAGAAGCACTAGAACTCTACGATACGTAGACATCTGCAAACGCTATTTCCTAGCATGGAAGTGTCGCATTTACATTCATTTGAAGTGAATACGGGGTATACATGACACTTCGTAATGAATATTATACCTTATCATGAAACATAGAAGATTGATGCGATATCGCGTTTTAGGAAGCATTGGATCTCTATTGCTGCGATACGTAGACATCTGCAAAACGCTATTTCCTAGCATGGAAGTATCGCATTTACATTCTTTTGAAGTGAATACGAGGTATACGTGACACTTCGCAATGAATATTATATCTCATCATGAAACATAGGAATGAGGTGCCATATCGCGTTTTGAGAAGCATTAGAACTCTATTGCTACGATACGTAGACATCTGCAAACCCTATTTCCTAGCATGGAAGTGTCGCATTTACATTCTTTTGGAGTGAATACGAGGTATACATGACACTTCGCAATGAATATTATATCTTATCATGAAACGTAGGAATGGGGTGCTATCGCGTTTTGAGAAGCATTAGAGCTCTATTGCTACGATACGTAAACATCTGCAAACGCTATTTCCTAGCATGGAAGTGTCTTATTTACGTTCTTTTGAAGTGAATACGTGGTATACATGACACTTCGCAATGAATATTATATCTTATCATGAAACATTGAAGTGAGATGCGATATCGCCTTCTAAGAAGCACTAGAACTCTATTGCTACGATACGTAGACATCTGCAAACGCTATTTCCTAGGATGGAAGGGTCGCATTTACATTCTTTTGAAGTGAGTACGAGGTATACATAACACTCCATAATGAATATTATATCTTCTCATGAAACATAGAAGAGAGATGCGATATCGCGTTTTAGGAAGCATTGGAACTCTATTGCTGCGATACGTAGACATCTGCAAACGCTATTTCCTAGCATGGAAGTGTCGCATTTACATTCTTTTGATGTGAATATGAGATATACATGACACGTCGCAATGAATATTATATCTTATCATGAAACATAGGAATGAGGTGCTATATCGAGTTTTGAGAAGCATTAGAACTCTATTGCCTATATACGTAGACATCTGCAAACTCTATTTCCTAGCAAGGAAATTTCGCACTTACATTCCACTGAAGTGAATACGAGGTATACATAACATTACACAATGAATATTATACCTTATTACGAAACATAGAAATGAAATACGACATCTCGTTTTAAGAAGCATTAGTACTCTATTGCTGTGATACGTAAACATCTGCAAACAATATTTCCTAGCAAGGAAGTGTCGCATTTACATTCTTCTGAAGTGAATACGAGGTATACATGGCACTTCGCAATGAATATTATACCTTATCATGAAACATAGAAGAGAGATGCGATATCGCGTTTTAGGAAGCATTGGAACTCTATTGCTGCGATACGTAGACATCTGCAAACGCTATTTCCTAGCAAGGAAATTTCGCACTTACATTCCACTGAAGTGAATACAAGGTATACATAACATTACACAATGAATATTATATCTTATTACGGAACATAGAAATGAAATACGACATCTCGTTTTAAGAAGCATTAGTACTCTATGGCTGTGATACGTAGATATCTGCAAACGCTATTTCCTAACATGGAAGTGTCTTATTTACGTTCTTTTGAAGTGAATACGAGGTATACATGACACTTCGCAATGAATATTATATCTTATCATGAAACATAGGAATGAGGTGCTATATCGCGTTTTGAGAAGCATTAGAACTCTATTGCTACGATACGTAGACATCTGCAAACGCTATTTCCTAGCATGGAAGTGTCGCATTTACATTCTTTTGAAGTGAATACGAGGTATACATGACACTTCGCAATGAATATTATACCTTATCATGAAACATAGAAGAGAGGTGCGGTATCGCGTTTTAGGAAGCATTCAACTCTATTGCTGCGATACGTAGACATCTGCAAACGCTATTTCCTCGCATGGAAGTGTCGCATTTACATTCTTTTGAAGTGAATACGAGATGTACATGACACTTCGCAATGAATATTATATCTTCTCATGAAACATAGCAGTGAGATGCGATATCGCGTTTTAAGAAGCATTAGAACTCTATTGCTACGATACGTAGACATCTGCAAACGCTATTTCCTAGGATGGAAGGGTCGCATTTACATTCTTTTGAAGTGAGTACGAGGTATACATAACACTCCATATTGAATATTATATCTTCTCATGAAACATAGCAGTGAGATGCGATATCGCGTTTTAAGAAGCATTAGAACTCTATTGCTACGATACGTAGACATCTGCAAACGCTACTTCCTAGCATGGAAGTGTCGCATTTACATTCATTTGAAGTGAATACGAGGTATACATGACGCTTCGCAATGAATATTATACCTTATCATGAAACATAGCAGTGAGATGCGATATCGCGTTTTAAGAAGCATTAGAACTCTATTGCTACGATACGTAGACATCTGCAAACGCTATTTCCTAGGATGGAAGGGTCGCATTTACATTCTTTTGAAGTGAGTACGAGGTATACATAACACTCCATATTGAATATTATATCTTCTCATGAAACATAGCAGTGAGATGCGATATCGCGTTTTAGGAAGCATTGGATCTCTATTGCTGCGATACGTAGACATCTGCAAACGCTATTTCCTAGCATGGAAGTGACGCATTTACATTCTTTTGAAGTGAATACGAGGTATACATGACACTTCGCAATGAATATTATATCTTATCATGAAACATAGGAATGAGTTGCGACATCTCGTTTTAAGAAGCATTAGAACTCTATTGCTACGATACGCAGACATCTGCAAAGGCTATTCCCTAGCATGGAAGGGTCGCATTTACTTTCTTTTGAAGTGAGTACGAGGTATACATATCACTCCATAATGAATATTATATCCTATCATGAAACATAGCAGTGAGATGCGATATCGCGTTTTAAGAAGCATTAGAACTCTATTGCTACGATACGTAGACATCTGCAAACGCTATTTCCTAGCATGGAAGTGTCGCATTTACATTCATTTGAAGTGAATACGAGGTATACATGACACTTCGCAATGAATATTATATCTTATCATGAAACATAGGAATGAGGTGCTATATCGCGTTTTGGGAAGCATTAGAACTCTATAGCTACGATACGTAGACATCTGCAAAGGCTATTTCCTAGCATGGAAGGGTCGCATTTACATTCTTTTGAAGTGAGTACGAGGTATACATAACACTCCATATTGAATATTATATCTTCTCATGAAACATAGCAGTGAGATGCGATATCGCGTTTTAGGAAGCATTGGATCTCTATTGCTGCGATACGTAGACATCTGCAAACGCTATTTCCTAGCATGGAAGTGACGCATTTACATTCTTTTGAAGTGAATACGAGGTATACATGACACTTCGCAATGAATATTATATCTTATCATGAAACATAGGAATGAGTTGCGACATCTCGTTTTAAGAAGCATTAGAACTCTATTGCTACGATACGCAGACATCTGCAAAGGCTATTCCCTAGCATGGAAGGGTCGCATTTACTTTCTTTTGAAGTGAGTACGAGGTATACATATCACTCCATAATGAATATTATATCCTATCATGAAACATAGCAGTGAGATGCGATATCGCGTTTTAAGAAGCATTAGAACTCTATTGCTACGATACGTAGACATCTGCAAACGCTATTTCCTAGCATGGAAGTGTCGCATTTACATTCATTTGAAGTGAATACGAGGTATACATGACACTTCGCAATGAATATTATATCTTATCATGAAACATAGGAATGAGGTGCTATATCGCGTTTTGGGAAGCATTAGAACTCTATAGCTACGATACGTAGACATCTGCAAAGGCTATTTCCTAGCATGGAAGGGTCGCATTTACATTCTTTTGAAGTGAGTACGAGGTATACATAACACTCCATAATGAATATTATATCTTATCATGAAACATAGAAGTGTGATGCGATATCGCATTTTAAGAAGCATTAGAACCCTATTGCTACGATACGTAGACATCTGCAAACGCCACTTCCTAGCATGGAAGTGTCGCATTTACATTCTTTTGAAGTGAATACGAGGTATACATGACACTTCGCAATGAATATTATATCTTATCATGAAACATAGAAGTGAGATGCGATATCGCGTTCTAAGAAGCACTAGAACTCTACGATACGTAGACATCTGCAAACGCTATTTCCTAGCATGGAAGTGTCGCATTTACATTCATTTGAAGTGAATACGAGGTATACATGATACTTCGTAATGAATATTATACCTTATCATGAAACATAGAAGAGTGATGCCATATCGCGTTTTAGGAAGCATTGGAACTCTATTGCTGCGATACGTAGACATCTGCAAACGCTATTTCCTAGCGTGGAAGTGTCGCATTTACATGTTTTTGATGTGAATACGAGATATACATGACACTTCGCAATGAATATTATATCTTCTCATGAAACACAGCAGTGAGATGCGATATCGCGTTTTAAGAAGCATTAGAACTCTATTGCTACGATACGTAGACATCTGCAAACGCTATTTCCTAGCATGGAAGTGTCGCATTTACATTCATTTGAAGTGAATACGAGGTATACATGACGCTTCGCAATGAATATTATACCTTATCATGAAACATAGCAGTGAGATGCGATATCGCGTTTTAGGAAGCATTAGAACTCTATTGCTACGATACGTAGACATCTGCAAACGCAATTTTCCTAGCATGGAAGTGTCGCATTTACATTCATTTGAAGTGAATACGTGGTATACATGACACTTCGTAATGAATATTATACCTTATCATGAAACATAGAAGAGTGATGCGATATCGCGTTTTAGGAAGCATTGGATCTCTATTGCTGCGATACGTAGACATCTGCAAACGCTATTTCCTAGCATGGAAGTGTCGCATTTACATTCTTTTGAAGTGAATATGAGGTATACATGACACTTCGCAATGAATATTATATCTTATCATGAAACATAGAAGTGAGATGCGATATCGCGTTCTAAGAAGCATTAGAACTCTATTGCTACGATACGTAGACATCTGCACACGCTATTTCCTAGCATGGAAGTGTTTTATTTACGTTCTTTTGAAGTGAATACGAGGTATACATGACACTTCGCCATGAATATTATATCTTATCATGAAACATAGGAATGAGGTGCTATATCGCGTTTTGAGAAGCATTAGAGCTCTATTGCTACGATACGTAGACATCTGCAAACGCTATTTCCTAGCATGGAAGTGTCGCATTTACATTCATTTGAAGTGAATACGAGGTATACATGACGCTTCGCAGTGAATATTATACCTTATCATGAAACATAGAAGAGAGATGCGATATCGCGTTTGAGGAAGCATTGGAACTCTATTGCTGCGATACGTAGACATCTGCAACTGCTATTTCCTAGCATGGAAGTGTCGCATTTACATTCTTTTGATGTGAATACGAGATATACATGACACTTCGCAATGAATATTATATCTTATCATGAAACATAGGAATGAGGTGCTATATCGAGTTTTGAGAAGCATTAGCACTCTACTGCCTATATACGTAGACATCTGCAAACTCTATTTTCTAGCAAGGAAATTTCGCACTTACATTCCTCTGAAGTGAATACGAGGTATACATAACATTACACAATGAATATTATATCTTATTACGAAACGTAGAAATGAAATACGACATCTCGTTTTAAGAAGCATTAGTACTCTATTGCTATGATACGTAGACATCTGCAAACAATATTTCCTAGCAAGGAAGTGTCGCATTTACATTCTTGTGAAGTGAATACGAGGTATACATGACGCTTCGCAATGAATATTATACCTTCTCATGAAACATAGAAGAGAGATGCGATATCGCGTTTTAGGAAGCATTGGAACTCTATTGCTGCGATACGTAGACATCTGCAAACGCTATTTCCTAGCATGGAAGTGCCGCATTTACATTCTTTTGATGTGAATACGAGATATACATGACACTTCGCAATGAATATTATATCTTATCATGAAACATAGAAGTGAGATGCGATATCGCGTTCTAAGAAGCACTAGAACTCTATTGCTACGATACGTAGACATCTGCAAACGCTATTTCCTAGCATGGAAGTGTCGCATTTACATTCATTTGAAGTGAATACGAGGTATACATGACGCTTCGCAATGAATATTATACCTTATCATGAAACATAGCAGTGAGATGCGATATCGCGTTTTAGGAAGCATTAGAACTCTATTGCTACGATACGTAGACATCTGCAAACGCAATTTTCCTAGCATGGAAGTGTCGCATTTACATTCATTTGAAGTGAATACGTGGTATACATGACACTTCGTAATGAATATTATACCTTATCATGAAACATAGAAGAGTGATGCGATATCGCGTTTTAGGAAGCATTGGATCTCTATTGCTGCGATACGTAGACATCTGCAAACGCTATTTCCTAGCATGGAAGTGTCGCATTTACATTCTTTTGAAGTGAATACGAGGTATACATGACACTTCGCAATGAATATTATATCTTATCATGAAACATAGGAATGAGGTGCTATATCGCATTTTGAGAAGCATTAGAACTCTATTGCTACGACACGTAGACATCTGCAAACGCTATTTCCTAGCATGGAAGTGTCGCATTTACATTCTTTTGAAGTGAATACGAGGTATACATGACACTTCGCAATGAATATTATATCTTATCATGAAACGTAGGAATGAGTTGCGACATCTCGTTTTAAGAAGCATTAGAACTCTATTGCTACGATACGCAGACATCTGCAAACGCCATTTCCTAGCATGGAAGTGTCGCATTTACATTCATTTGAAGTGAATACGAGGTATACATGACACTTCGAAATGAATATTATACCTTATCATGAAACATAGAACAGTAATGCGATATCACGTTTTAGGAAGCATTGGATCTCTATTGCTGCGATACGTAGACATCTGCAAACGCTATTTCCTAGCATGGAAGTGTCGCATTTACATTCTTTTGAAGTGAATACGAGGTATACATGACACTTCGCAATGAATATTGTATCTTATCATGAAACATAGGAATGAGGTGCTATATCGCGTTTTGAGAAGCATTAGAACTCTATTGCTACGATACGTAGACATCTGCAAACGCTATTTCCTAGCATGGAAGTGTCGCATTTACATTCTTTTGAAGTGAATACGAGGTATACATGACACTTCGCAATGAATATTATACCTTATCATGAAACATAGGAATGAGTTGCGACATCTCGTTTTAAGAAGCATTAGGACTCTATTGCTACGATACGCAGACATCTGCAAACGCTATTTCCTAGCATGGAAGTGTCGCATTTACATTCATTTGAAGTGAATACGAGGTATACATGACACTTCGTAATGAATATTATACCGTATCATGAAACATAGAAGAGTGATGCGATATCGCGTTTTAGGAAGCATTGGAACTCTATTGCTGCGATACGTAGACATCTGCAAACGCTATTTCCTAGCATGGAAGTGTCGCATTTACATTCTTTTGATGTGAATACGAGATATACATGACACTTCGCAATGAATATTATATCTTCTAATGAAACATAGCAGTGAGATGCGATATCGCGTTTTAAGAAGCATTAGAAATCTATTGCTACGATACGTAGACATCTGCAAACGCTATTTCCTAGCGTGGAAGTGTCGCATTTACATTCATTTGAAGTGAATACGAGGTATACATGACGCTTCGCAATGAATATTATACCATATCATGAAACATAGAAGAGTGATGCGATATCGCGTTTTAGGAAGCATTAGAACTCTATTGCTACGATACGTAGACATCTGCAAACGCAATTTTCCTAGCATGGAAGTGTCGCATTTACATTCATTTGAAGTGAATACGTGGTATACATGACACTTCGTAATGAATATTATACCTTATCATGAAACATAGAAGAGTGATGCGATATCGCGTTTTAGGAAGCATTGGATCTCTATTGCTGCGATACGTAGACATCTGCAAACGCTATTTCCTAGCATGGAAGTGTCGCATTTACATTCTTTTGAAGTGAATACGAGGTATACATGACACTTCGCAATGAATATTATATCTTATCATGAAACATAGGAATGAGGTGCTATATCGCATTTTGAGAAGCATTAGAACTCTATTGCTACGACACGTAGACATCTGCAAACGCTATTTCCTAGCATGGAAGTGTCGCATTTACATTCTTTTGAAGTGAATACGAGGTATACATGACACTTCGCAATGAATATTATATCTTATCATGAAACGTAGGAATGAGTTGCGACATCAAGTTTTAAGAAGCATTAGAACTCTATTGCTACGATATGCAGACATCTGCAAACGCCATTTCCTAGCATGGAAGTGTCGCATTTACATTCATTTGAAGTGAATACGAGGTATACATGACACTTCGAAATGAATATTATACCTTATCATGAAACATAGAACAGTAATGCGATATCACGTTTTAGGAAGCATTGGATCTCTATTGCTGCGATACGTAGACATCTGCAAACACTATTTCCTAGCATGGAAGTGTCGCATTTACATTCTTTTGAAGTGAATACGAGGTATACATGACACTTCGCAATGAATATTATACCTTATCGTGAAGCATAGAAGAGATATGCGATATCGCGTTTTAGGAAGCATTGGAATTCTATTGCTGCGATACGTAGACATCTGCAACCGCTATTTCCTAGCATGGAAGTGTCGCATTTACATTCTTTTGAAGTGAATACGAGGTATACATGACACTTCGCAATGAATATTATATCTTATTATGAAACATAGCAGTGAGATGCGATATCGCGTTTTAAGAAGCATTAGTACTCTATTGCTGCGATACGCAGACATCTGCAAACGCTATTTCCTAGCATGGAAGTGTCGCATTTACATTCATTTGAAGTGAATACGAGGTATACATGACGCTTCGCAATGAATATTATACCTTATCATGAAGCATAGCAGTGAGATGCGATATCGCGTTTTAGGAAGCATTAGAACTCTATTGCTACGATACGTAGACATCTGCAAACGCAATTTTCCAAGCATGGAAGTGTCGCATTTACATTCATTTGAAGTGAATACGTGGTATACATGACACTTCGTAATGAATATTATACCTTATCATGAAACATAGAAGAGTGATGCGATATCGCGTTTTAGGAAGCATTGGATCTCTATTGCTGCGATACGTAGACATCTGCAAACGCTATTTCCTAGCATGGAAGTGTCGCATTTACATTCTTTTGAAGTGAATACGAGGTATACATGACACTTCGCAATGAATATTGTATCTTATCATGAAACATAGGAATGAGGTGCTATATCGCGTTTTGAGAAGCATTAGAACTCTATTGCTACGATACGTAGACATCTGCAAACGCTATTTCCTAGCATGGAAGTGTCGCATTTACATTCCTTTGAAGTGAATACGAGGTATACATGACACTTCGCAATGAATATTATACCTTATCATGAAACATAGGAATGAGTTGCGACATCTCGTTTTAAGAAGCATTAGGACTCTATTGCTACGATACGCAGACATCTGCAAACGCTATTTCCTAGCATGGAAGTGTCGCATTTACATTCATTTGAAGTGAATACGAGGTATACATGACACTTCGTAATGAATATTATACCGTATCATGAAACATAGAAGAGTGATGCGATATCGCGTTTTAGGAAGCATTGGAACTCTATTGCTGCGATACGTAGACATCTGCAAACGCTATTTCCTAGCATGGAAGTGTCGCATTTACATTCTTTTGATGTGAATACGAGATATACATGACACTTCGCAATGAATATTATATCTTCTAATGAAACATAGCAGTGAGATGCGATATCGCGTTTTAAGAAGCATTAGAAATCTATTGCTACGATACGTAGACATCTGCAAACGCTATTTCCTAGCGTGGAAGTGTCGCATTTACATTCATTTGAAGTGAATACGAGGTATACATGACGCTTCGCAATGAATATTATACCATATCATGAAACATAGAAGAGTGATGCGATATCGCGTTTTAGGAAGCATTGGAACTCTATTGCTGCGATACGTAGACATCTGCAAACGCTATTTCCTAGCATGGAAGTGTCGCATTTACATTCTTTTGATGTGAATACGAGATATACATGACACTTCGCAATGAATATTATATCTTCTAATGAAACATAGCAGTGAGATGCGATATCGCGTTTTAAGAAGCATTAGAAATCTATTGCTACGATACGTAGACATCTGCAAACGCTATTTCCTAGCATGGAAGTGTCGCATTTACATTCATTTGAAGTGAATACGAGGTATACATGACGCTTCGCAATGAATATTATACCTTATCATGAAAAATAGGAGAGAGATGCGATATCGCGTTTTAGGAAGCATTGGAACTCTATTGCTGCGATACGTAGACATCTGCAAACGCTATTTCCTAGCATGGAAGTGTCGCATTTACATTCTTTTGATGTGAATACGAGATATACATGACACTTCGCAATGAATATTATATCTTATCATGAAACATAGGAATGAGGTGCTATATCGCGTTTTGAGAAGCATTAGAACTCTATTGCTACGATACGTAGACATCTGCAAACGCTATTTCCTAGCATGGAAGTGTCGCATTTACATTCTTTTGAAGTGAATACGAGGTATACATGACACTTCGCAATGAATATTATACCTTATCATGAAACATAGGAATGAGTTGCGACATCTCGATTTAAGAAGCATTAGAACTCTATTGCTACGATACGCAGACATCTGCAAACGCTATTTCCTAGCATGGAAGTGTCGCATTTACATTCATTTGAAGTGAATACGAGGTATACATGACACTTCGTAATGAATATTATACCATATCATGAAACATAGAAGAGTGATGCGATATCGCGTTCTAGGAAGCATTGGAACTCTATTGCTGCGATACGTAGACATCTGCAAACGCTATTTCCTAGCATGGAAGTGTCGCATTTACATTCTTTTGATGTGAATACGAGATATACATGACACTTCGCAATGAATATTATATCTTCTAATGAAACATAGCAGTGAGATGCGATATCGCGTTCTAAGAAGCACTAGAACTCTATTGCTACGATACGTAGACATCTGCAAACGCTATTTCCTAGCATGGAAGTGTCGCATTTACATTCATTTGAAGTGAATACGAGGTATACATGACGCTTCGCAATGAATATTATACCTTATCATGAACCATAGCAGTGAGATGCGATATCGCGTTTTAGGAAGCATTAGAACTCTATTGCTACGATACGTAGGCATCTGCAAACGCAATTTTCCTAGCATGGAAGTGTCGCATTTACATTCATTTGAAGTGAATACGTGGTATATATGACACTTCGTAATGAATATTATACCTTATCATGAAACATAGAAGAGTGATGCGATATCGCGTTTTAGGAAGCATTGGATCTCTATTGCTGCGATACGTAGACATCTGCAAACGCTATTTCCTAGCATGGAAGTGTCGCATTTACATTCTTTTGAAGTGAATACGAGGTATACATGACACTTCGCAATGAATATTATATCTTATCATGAAACATAGGAATGAGGTGCTATATCGCGTTTTGAGAAGCATTAGAACTCTATTGCTACGATACGTAGACATCTGCAAACGCTATTTCCTAGCATGGAAGTGTCGCATTTACATTCTTTTGAAGTGAATACGAGGTATACATGACACTTCGCAATGAATATTATATCTTATCATGAAACATAGGAATGAGTTGCGACATCTCGTTTTAAGAAGCATTGGAACTCTATTGCTACGATACGCAGACATCTGCAAACGCTATTTCCTAGCATGGAAGTGTCGCATTTACATTCATTTGAAGTGAATACGAGGTATACATGACGCTTCGCAATGAATATTATACCTTATCATGAAACATAGCAGTGAGATGCGATATCGCGTTTTAGGAAGCATTAGAACTCTATTGCTACGATACGTAGGCATCTGCAAACGCAATTTTCCTAGCATGGAAGTGTCGCATTTACATTCATTTGAAGTGAATACGTGGTATATATGACACTTCGTAATGAATATTATACCTTATCATGAAACATAGAAGAGTGATGCGATATCGCGTTTTAGGAAGCATTGGATCTCTATTGCTGCGATACGTAGACATCTGCAAACGCTATTTCCTAGCATGGAAGTGTCGCATTTACATTCTTTTGAAGTGAATACGAGGTATACATGACACTTCGCAATGAATATTATATCTTATCATGAAACATAGGAATGAGGAGCTATATCGCGTTTTGAGAAGCATTAGAACTCTATTGCTACGATACGTAGACATCTGCAAACGCTATTTCCTAGCATGGAAGTGTCGCATTTACATTCTTTTGAAGTGAATACGAGGTATACATGACACTTCGCAATGAATATTATACCTTATCATGAAACATAGGAATGAGTTGCGACATCTCGTTTTAAGAAGCATTAGAACTCTATTGCTACGATACGCAGACATCTGCAAACGCTATTTCCTAGCATGGAAGTGTCGCATTTACATTCATTTGAAGTGAATACGAGGTATACATGACACTTCGTAATGAATATTATACCATATCATGAAACATAGAAGAGTGATGCGATATCGCGTTTTAGGAAGCATTGGAACTCTATTGCTGCGATACGTAGACATCTGCAAACGCTATTTCCTAGCATGGAAGTGTCGCATTTACATTCTTTTGATGTGAATACGAGATATACATGACACTTCGCAATGAATATTATATCTTCTAATGAAACATAGCAGTGAGATGCGATATCGCGTTCTAAGAAGCATTAGAACTCTATTGCTACGATACGTAGACATCTGCAAACGCTATTTCCTAGCATGGAAGTGTCGCATTTACATTCATTTGAAGTGAATACGAGGTATACATGACGCTTCGCAATGAATATTATACCTTATCATGAAACATAGCAGTGAGATGCGATATCGCGTTTTAGGAAGCATTAGAACTCTATTGCTACGATACGTAGGCATCTGCAAACGCAATTTTCCTAGCATGGAAGTGTCGCATTTACATTCATTTGAAGTGAATACGTGGTATATATGACACTTCGTAATGAATATTATACCTTATCATGAAACATAGAAGAGTGATGCGATATCGCGTTTTAGGAAGCATTGGATCTCTATTGCTGCGATACGTAGACATCTGCAAACGCTATTTCCTAGCATGGAAGTGTCGCATTTACATTCTTTTAAAGTGAATACGAGGTATACATGACACTTCGCAATGAATATTATATCTTATCATGAAACATAGGAATGAGGTGCTATATCGCGTTTTGAGAAGCATTAGAACTCTATTGCTACGATACGTAGACATCTGCAAACGCTATTTCCTAGCATGGAAGTGTCGCATTTACATTCTTTTGAAGTGAATACGAGGTATACATGACACTTCGCAATGAATATTATATCTTATCATGAAACATAGGAATGAGTTGCGACATCTCGTTTTAAGAAGCATTGGAACTCTATTGCTACGATACGCAGACATCTGCAAACGCTATTTCCTAGCATGGAAGTGCCGCATTTACATTCATTTGAAGTGAATACGAGGTATACATGACGCTTCGCAATGAATATTATACCTTATCATGAAAAATAGGAGAGAGATGCGATATCGCGTTTTAGGAAGCATTGGAACTCTATTGCTGCGATACGTAGACATCTGCAAACGCTATTTCCTAGCATGGAAGTGTCGCATTTACATTCTTTTGATGTGAATACGAGATATACATGACACTTCGCAATGAATATTATATCTTATCATGAAACATAGGAATGAGGTGCTATATCGCGTTTTGAGAAGCATTAGAACTCTATTGCTACGATACGTAGACATCTGCAAACGCTATTTCCTAGCATGGAAGTGTCGCATTTACATTCTTTTGAAGTGAATACGAGGTATACATGACGCTTCGCAATGAATATTATACCTTATCATGAAACATAGGAATGAGTTGCGACATCTCGATTTAAGAAGCATTAGAACTCTATTGCTACGATACGCAGACATCTGCAAACGCTATTTCCTAGCATGGAAGTGTCGCATTTACATTCATTTGAAGTGAATACGAGGTATACATGACACTTCGTAATGAATATTATACCATATCATGAAACATAGAAGAGTGATGCGATATCGCGTTTTAGGAAGCATTGGAACTCTATTGCTGCGATACGTAGACATCTGCAAACGCTATTTCCTAGCATGGAAGTGTCGCATTTACATTCTTTTGATGTGAATACGAGATATACATGACACTTCGCAATGAATATTATATCTTCTAATGAAACATAGCAGTGAGATGCGATATCGCGTTCTAAGAAGCATTAGAACTCTATTGCTACGATACGTAGACATCTGCAAACGCTATTTCCTAGCATGGAAGTGTCGCATTTACATTCTTTTGAAGTGAATACGAGGTATACATGACACTTCGCAATGAATATTATACCTTATCATGAAACATAGGAATGAGTTGCGACATCTCGTTTTAAGAAGCATTAGAACTCTATTGCTACGATACGCAGACATCTGCAAACGCTATTTCCTAGCATGGAAGTGTCGCATTTACATTCATTTGAAGTGAATACGAGGTATACATGACACTTCGTAATGAATATTATACCATATCATGAAACATAGAAGAGTGATGCGATATCGCGTTTTAGGAAGCATTGGAACTCTATTGCTGCGATACGTAGACATCTGCAAACGCTATTTCCTAGCATGGAAGTGTCGCATTTACATTCTTTTGATGTGAATACGAGATATACATGACACTTCGCAATGAATATTATATCTTCTAATGAAACATAGCAGTGAGATGCGATATCGCGTTCTAAGAAGCATTAGAACTCTATTGCTACGATACGTAGACATCTGCAAACGCTATTTCCTAGCATGGAAGTGTCGCATTTACATTCATTTGAAGTGAATACGAGGTATACATGACGCTTCGCAATGAATATTATACCTTATCATGAAACATAGCAGTGAGATGCGATATCGCGTTTTAGGAAGCATTAGAACTCTATTGCTACGATACGTAGGCATCTGCAAACGCAATTTTCCTAGCATGGAAGTGTCGCATTTACATTCATTTGAAGTGAATACGTGGTATATATGACACTTCGTAATGAATATTATACCTTATCATGAAACATAGAAGAGTGATGCGATATCGCGTTTTAGGAAGCATTGGATCTCTATTGCTGCGATACGTAGACATCTGCAAACGCTATTTCCTAGCATGGAAGTGTCGCATTTACATTCTTTTAAAGTGAATACGAGGTATACATGACACTTCGCAATGAATATTATATCTTATCATGAAACATAGGAATGAGGTGCTATATCGCGTTTTGAGAAGCATTAGAACTCTATTGCTACGATACGTAGACATCTGCAAACGCTATTTCCTAGCATGGAAGTGTCGCATTTACATTCTTTTGAAGTGAATACGAGGTATACATGACACTTCGCAATGAATATTATATCTTATCATGAAACATAGGAATGAGTTGCGACATCTCGTTTTAAGAAGCATTGGAACTCTATTGCTACGATACGCAGACATCTGCAAACGCTATTTCCTAGCATGGAAGTGCCGCATTTACATTCATTTGAAGTGAATACGAGGTATACATGACGCTTCGCAATGAATATTATACCTTATCATGAAAAATAGGAGAGAGATGCGATATCGCGTTTTAGGAAGCATTGGAACTCTATTGCTGCGATACGTAGACATCTGCAAACGCTATTTCCTAGCATGGAAGTGTCGCATTTACATTCTTTTGATGTGAATACGAGATATACATGACACTTCGCAATGAATATTATATCTTATCATGAAACATAGGAATGAGGTGCTATATCGCGTTTTGAGAAGCATTAGAACTCTATTGCTACGATACGTAGACATCTGCAAACGCTATTTCCTAGCATGGAAGTGTCGCATTTACATTCTTTTGAAGTGAATACGAGGTATACATGACACTTCGCAATGAATATTATACCTTATCATGAAACATAGGAATGAGTTGCGACATCTCGATTTAAGAAGCATTAGAACTCTATTGCTACGATACGCAGACATCTGCAAACGCTATTTCCTAGCATGGAAGTGTCGCATTTACATTCATTTGAAGTGAATACGAGGTATACATGACACTTCGTAATGAATATTATACCATATCATGAAACATAGAAGAGTGATGCGATATCGCGTTTTAGGAAGCATTGGAACTCTATTGCTGCGATACGTAGACATCTGCAAACGCTATTTCCTAGCATGGAAGTGTCGCATTTACATTCTTTTGATGTGAATACGAGATATACATGACACTTCGCAATGAATATTATATCTTCTAATGAAACATAGCAGTGAGATGCGATATCGCGTTCTAAGAAGCATTAGAACTCTATTGCTACGATACGTAGACATCTGCAAACGCTATTTCCTAGCATGGAAGTGTCGCATTTACATTCATTTGAAGTGAATACGAGGTATACATGACGCTTCGCAATGAATATTATACCTTATCATGAAACATAGCAGTGAGATGCGATATCGCGTTTTAGGAAGCATTAGAACTCTATTGCTACGATACGTAGGCATCTGCAAACGCAATTTTCCTAGCATGGAAGTGTCGCATTTACATTCATTTGAAGTGAATACGTGGTATATATGACACTTCGTAATGAATATTATACCTTATCATGAAACATAGAAGAGTGATGCGATATCGCGTTTTAGGAAGCATTGGATCTCTATTGCTGCGATACGTAGACATCTGCAAACGCTATTTCCTAGCATGGAAGTGTCGCATTTACATTCTTTTGATGTGAATACGAGGTATACATGACACTTCGCAATGAATATTATATCTTATCATGAAACATAGGAATGAGGTGCTATATCGCGTTTTGAGAAGCATTAGAACTCTATTGCTACGATACGTAGACATCTGCAAACGCTATTTCCTAGCATGGAAGTGTCGCATTTACATTCTTTTGAAGTGAATACGAGGTATACATAAGACTTCGCAATGAATATTATATCTTATCATGAAACATAGGAATGAGTTGCGACATCTCGTTTTAAGAAGCATTGGAACTCTATTGCTACGATACGCAGACATCTGCAAACGCTATTTCCTAGCATGGAAGTGTCGCATTTACATTCATTTGAAGTGAATACGAGGTATACATGACGCTTCGCAATGAATATTATACCTTATCATGAAACATAGCAGTGAGATGCGATATCGCGTTTTAGGAAGCATTAGAACTCTATTGCTACGATACGTAGGCATCTGCAAACGCAATTTTCCTAGCATGGAAGTGTCGCATTTACATTCATTTGAAGTGAATACGTGGTATATATGACACTTCGTAATGAATATTATACCTTATCATGAAACATAGAAGAGTGATGCGATATCGCGTTTTAGGAAGCATTGGATCTCTATTGCTGCGATACGTAGACATCTGCAAACGCTATTTCCTAGCATGGAAGTGTCGCATTTACATTCTTTTGAAGTGAATACGAGGTATACATGACACTTCGCAATGAATATTATATCTTATCACGAAACATAGGAATGAGGAGCTATATCGCGTTTTGAGAAGCATTAGAACTCTATTGCTACGATACGTAGACATCTGCAAACGCTATTTCCTAGCATGGAAGTGTCGCATTTACATTCTTTTGAAGTGAATACGAGGTATACATGACACTTCGCAATGAATATTATACCTTATCATGAAACATAGGAATGAGTTGCGACATCTCGATTTAAGAAGCATTAGAACTCTATTGCTACGATACGCAGACATCTGCAAACGCTATTTCCTAGCATGGAAGTGTCGCATTTACATTCATTTGAAGTGAATACGAGGTATACATGACACTTCGTAATGAATATTATACCATATCATGAAACATAGAAGAGTGATGCGATATCGCGTTTTAGGAAGCATTGGAACTCTATTGCTGCGATACGTAGACATCTGCAAACGCTATTTCCTAGCATGGAAGTGTCGCATTTACATTCTTTTGATGTGAATACGAGATATACATGACACTTCGCAATGAATATTATATCTTCTAATGAAACATAGCAGTGAGATGCGATATCGCGTTCTAAGAAGCATTAGAACTCTATTGCTACGATACGTAGACATCTGCAAACGCTATTTCCTAGCATGGAAGTGTCGCATTTACATTCATTTGAAGTGAATACGAGGTATACATGACGCTTCGCAATGAATATTATACCTTATCATGAAACATAGCAGTGAGATGCGATATCGCGTTTTAGGAAGCATTAGAACTCTATTGCTACGATACGTAGGCATCTGCAAACGCAATTTTCCTAGCATGGAAGTGTCGCATTTACATTCATTTGAAGTGAATACGTGGTATATATGACACTTCGTAATGAATATTATACCTTATCATGAAACATAGAAGAGTGATGCGATATCGCGTTTTAGGAAGCATTGGATCTCTATTGCTGCGATACGTAGACATCTGCAAACGCTATTTCCTAGCATGGAAGTGTCGCATTTACATTCTTTTAAAGTGAATACGAGGTATACATGACACTTCGCAATGAATATTATATCTTATCATGAAACATAGGAATGAGGTGCTATATCGCGTTTTGAGAAGCATTAGAACTCTATTGCTACGATACGTAGACATCTGCAAACGCTATTTCCTAGCATGGAAGTGTCGCATTTACATTCTTTTGAAGTGAATACGAGGTATACATGACACTTCGCAATGAATATTATACCTTATCGTGAAACATAGAAGAGATATGCGATATCGCGTTTTAGGAAGCATTGGAACTCTATTGCTGCGATACGTAGACATCTGCAAACGCTATTTCCTAGCATGGAAGTGTCGCATTTACATTCATTTGAAGTGAATACGAGGTATACATGACGCTTCGCAATGAATATTATACCTTATCATGAAACATAGAAGAGAGATGCGATATCGCGATTTAGGAAGCATTGGAACTCATATTGCTGCGATACGTACACATCTGCAAACGCTATTTCCTAGCATGGAAGTGTCACATTTACATGTTTTTGATGTGAATACGAGATATACATGACACTTCGCAATGAATATTATATCTTCTCATGAAACATAGCAGTGAGATGCGATATCGCGTTCTAAGAAGAACTAGAACTCTATTGCTACGATACGTAGACATCTGCAATCGCTATTTCCTAGGATGGAAGGGTCGCATCTACATTCTTTTGAAGTGAGTACGAGGTATACATAACACTCCATAATGAATATTATATCTTCTCATGAAACATAGCAGTGAGATGCGATATCGCGTTTTAAGAAGCATTAGAACTCTATTGCTACGATACGTAGACATCTGCAAACGCTACTTCCTAGCATGGAAGTGTCGCATTTACATTCTTTTGAAGTGAATACGAGGTATACATGACACTTCGCAATGAATATTATACCTTATCGTGAAACATAGAAGAGATATGCGATATCGCGTTTTAGGAAGCATTGGATCTCTATTGCTGCGATACGTAGACATCTGCAAACGCTATTTCCTAGCATGGAAGTGTCGCATTTACATTCTTTTGAAGTGAATACGAGGTATACATGACACTTCGCAATGAATATTATATCTTATCATGAAACGTAGGAATGAGTTGCGACATCTCGTTTTAAGAAGCATTAGAACTCTATTGCTACGATACGCAGACATCTGCAAACGCTATTTCCTAGCATGGAAGTGTCGCATTTACATTCATTTGAAGTGAATACGAGGTATACATGACACTTCGAAATGAATATTATACCTTATCATGAAACATAGAACAGTAATGCGATATCGCGTTTTAGGAAGCACTGGATCTCTATTGCTGCGATACGTAGACATCTGCAAACGCTATTTCCTAGCATGGAAGTGTCGCATTTACATTCTTTTGAAGTGAATACGAGGTATACATGACACTTCGCAATGAATATTATACCTTATCGTGAAACATAGAAGAGATATGCGATATCGCGTTTTAGGAAGCATTGGAACTCTATTGCTGCGACACGTAGACATCTGCAAACGCTATTTCCTAGCATGGAAGTGTCGCATTTACATTCCTTTGAAGTGAATACGAGGTATACATGACACTTCGCAATGAATATTATATCTTATCATGAAACATAGCAGTGAGATGCGATATCGCGTTTTAAGAAGCATTAGTACTCTATTGCTACGATACGTAGACATCTGCAAACGCTATTTCCTAGCATGGAAGTGTCGCATTTACATTCATTTGAAGTGAATACGAGGTATACATGACACTTCGCAATGAATATTATATCTTATCATGAAACATAGCAGTGAGATGCGATATCGCGTTTTAAGAAGCATTAGTACTCTATTGCTACGATACGTAGACATCTGCAAACGCTATTTCCTAGCATGGAAGTGTCGCATTTACATTCATTTGAAGTGAATACGTGGTATACATGACACTTCGTAATGAATATTATACCTTATCATGAAACATAGAAGAGTGATGCGATATCGCGTTTTAGGAAGCATTGGATCTCTATTGCTGCGATACGTAGACATCTGCAAACGCTATTTCCTAGCATGGAAGTGTCGCATTTACATTCTTTTGAAGTGAATACGAGATATACATGACACTTCGCAATGAATATTATATCTTCTAATGAAACATAGCAGTGAGATGCGATATCGCGTTTTAAGAAGCATTAGAAATCTATTGCTACGATACGTAGACATCTGCAAACGCTATTTCCTAGCATGGATGTGTCGCATTTACATTCATTTGAAGTGAATACGAGGTATACATGACGCTTCGCAATGAATATTATACCTTATCATGAAACATAGAAGAGAGATGCGATATCGCGTTTTAGGAAGCATTGGAACTCTATTGCTGCGATACGTAGACATCTGCAAACGCTATTTCCTAGCATGGAAGTGTCGCATTTACATTCTTTTGATGTGAGTACGAGATATACATGACACTTCGCAATGAATATTATATCTTATCATGAAACATAGAAGTGAGATGCGATATCGCGTTCTAAGAAGCACTAGAACTCTATTGCTACGATACGTAGACATCTGCAATCGCTATTTCCTAGGATGGAAGGGTCGCATCTACATTCTTTTGAAGTGAGTACGAGGTATACATAACACTCCATAATGAATATTATATCTTCTCATGAAACATAGCAGTGAGATGCGATATCGCGTTTTAAGAAGCATTAGAACTCTATTGCTACGATACGTAGACATCTGCAAACGCTACTTCCTAGCATGGAAGTGTCGCATTTACATTCTTTTGAAGTGAATACGAGGTATACATGACACTTCGCAATGAATATTATACCTTATCGTGAAACATAGAAGAGATATGCGATATCGCGTTTTAGGAAGCATTGGATCTCTATTGCTGCGATACGTAGACATCTGCAAACGCTATTTCCTAGCATGGAAGTGTCGCATTTACATTCTTTTGAAGTGAATACGAGGTATACATGACACTTCGCAATGAATATTATATCTTATCATGAAACGTAGGAATGAGTTGCGACATCTCGTTTTAAGAAGCATTAGAACTCTATTGCTACGATACGCAGACATCTGCAAACGCTATTTCCTAGCATGGAAGTGTCGCATTTACATTCATTTGAAGTGAATACGAGGTATACATGACACTTCGAAATGAATATTATACCTTATCATGAAACATAGAACAGTAATGCGATATCACGTTTTAGTAAGCATTGGATCTCTATTGCTGCGATACGTAGACATCTGCAAACGCTATTTCCTAGCATGGAAGTGTCGCGTTTACATTCTTTTGAAGTGAATACGAGGTATACATGACACTTCGCAATGAATATTATACCTTATCGTGAAACATAGAAGAGATATGCGATATCGCGTTTTAGGAAGCATTGGAACTCTATTGCTGCGATACGTAGACATCTGCAACCGCTATTTCCTAGCATGGAAGTGTCGCATTTACATTCTTTTGAAGTGAATACGAGGTATACATGACACTTCGCAATGAATATTATATCTTATCATGAAACATAGCAGTGAGATGCGATATCGCGTTTTAAGAAGCATTAGTACTCTATTGCTGCGATACGCAGACATCTGCAAACGCTATTTCCTAGCATGGAAGTGTCGCATTTACATTCATTTCAAGTGAATACGAGGTATACATGACGCTTCGCAATGAATATTATACCTTATCATGAAGCATAGCAGTGAGATGCGATATCGCGTTTTAGGAAGCATTAGAACTCTATTGCTACGATACGTAGACATCTGCAAACGCAATTTTCCAAGCATGGAAGTGTCGCATTTACATTCATTTGAAGTGAATACGTGGTATACATGACACTTCGTAATGAATATTATACCTTATCATGAAACATAGAAGAGTGATGCGATATCGCGTTTTAGGAAGCATTGGATCTCTATTGCTGCGATACGTAGACATCTGCAAACGCTATTTCCTAGCATGGAAGTGTCGCATTTACATTCTTTTGAAGTGAATACGAGGTATACATGACACTTCGCAATGAATATTATATCTTATCATGAAACATAGGAATGAGGTGCTATATCGCGTTTTGAGAAGCATTAGAACTCTATTGCTACGATACGTAGACATCTGCAAACGCTATTTCCTAGCATGGAAGTGTCGCATTTACATTCTTTTGAAGTGAATACGAGGTATACATGACACTTCGCAATGAATATTATACCTTATCATGAAACATAGGAATGAGTTGCGACATCTCGTTTTAAGAAGCATTAGAACCCTATTGCTACGATACGCAGACATCTGCAAACGCTATTTCCTAGCATGGAAGTGTCGCATTTACATTCATTTGAAGTGAATACGAGGTATACATGACACTTCGTAATGAATATTATACCATATCATGAAACATAGAAGAGTGATGCGATATCGCGTTTTAGGAAGCATTGGAACTCTATTGCTGCGATACGTAGACATCTGCAAACGCTATTTCCTAGCACGGAAGTGTCGCATTTACATTCTTTTGATGTGAATACGAGATATACATGACACTTCGCAATGAATATTATATCTTCTAATGAAACATAGCAGTGAGATGCGATATCGCGTTTTAAGAAGCAATAGAAATCTATTGCTACGATACGTAGACATCTGCAAACGCTATTTCCTAGCATGGAAGTGTCGCATTTACATTCATTTGAAGTGAATACGAGGTATACATGACGCTTCGCAATGAATATTATACCTTATCATGAAACATAGAACAGTAATGCGATATCGCGTTTTAGGAAGCACTGGATCTCTATTGCTGCGATACGTAGACATCTGCAAACGCTATTTCCTAGCATGGAAGTGTCGCATTTACATTCTTTTGAAGTGAATACGAGGTATACATGACACTTCGCAATGAATATTATACCTTATCGTGAAACATAGAAGAGATATGCGATATCGCGTTTTAGGAAGCATTGGAACTCTATTGCTGCGACACGTAGACATCTGCAAACGCTATTTCCTAGCATGGAAGTGTCGCATTTACATTCCTTTGAAGTGAATACGAGGTATACATGACACTTCGCAATGAATATTATATCTTATCATGAAACATAGCAGTGAGATGCGATATCGCGTTTTAAGAAGCATTAGTACTCTATTGCTACGATACGTAGACATCTGCAAACGCTATTTCCTAGCATGGAAGTGTCGCATTTACATTCATTTGAAGTGAATACGAGGTATACATGACACTTCGTAATGAATATTATACCATATCATGAAACATAGAAGAGTGATGCGATATCGCGTTTTAGGAAGCATTGGAACTCTATTGCTGCGATACGTAGACATCTGCAAACGCTATTTCCTAGCATGGAAGTGTCGCATTTACATTCTTTTGATGTGAATACGAGATATACATGACACTTCGCAATGAATATTATACCTTATCATGAAGCATAGCAGTGAGATGCGATATCGCGTTTTAGGAAGCATTAGAACTCTATTGCTACGATACGTAGACATCTGCAAACGCAATTTTCCAAGCATGGAAGTGTCGCATTTACATTCATTTGAAGTGAATACGTGGTATACATGACACTTCGTAATGAATATTATACCTTATCATGAAACATAGAAGAGTGATGCGATATCGCGTTTTAGGAAGCATTGGATCTCTATTGCTGCGATACGTAGACATCTGCAAACGCTATTTCCTAGCATGGAAGTGTCGCATTTACATTCTTTTGAAGTGAATACGAGATATACATGACACTTCGCAATGAATATTATATCTTCTAATGAAACATAGCAGTGAGATGCGATATCGCGTTTTAAGAAGCATTAGAAATCTATTGCTACGATACGTAGACATCTGCAAACGCTATTTCCTAGCATGGATGTGTCGCATTTACATTCATTTGAAGTGAATACGAGGTATACATGACGCTTCGCAATGAATATTATACCTTATCATGAAACATAGAAGAGAGATGCGATATCGCGTTTTAGGAAGCATTGGAACTCTATTGCTGCGATACGTAGACATCTGCAAACGCTATTTCCTAGCATGGAAGTGTCGCATTTACATTCTTTTGATGTGAGTACGAGATATACATGACACTTCGCAATGAATATTATATCTTATCATGAAACATAGAAGTGAGATGCGATATCGCGTTCTAAGAAGCACTAGAACTCTATTGCTACGATACGTAGACATCTGCAATCGCTATTTCCTAGGATGGAAGGGTCGCATCTACATTCTTTTGAAGTGAGTACGAGGTATACATAACACTCCATAATGAATATTATATCTTCTCATGAAACATAGCAGTGAGATGCGATATCGCGTTTTAAGAAGCATTAGAACTCTATTGCTACGATACGTAGACATCTGCAAACGCTACTTCCTAGCATGGAAGTGTCGCATTTACATTCTTTTGAAGTGAATACGAGGTATACATGACACTTCGCAATGAATATTATACCTTATCGTGAAACATAGAAGAGATATGCGATATCGCGTTTTAGGAAGCATTGGATCTCTATTGCTGCGATACGTAGACATCTGCAAACGCTATTTCCTAGCATGGAAGTGTCGCATTTACATTCTTTTGAAGTGAATACGAGGTATACATGACACTTCGCAATGAATATTATATCTTATCATGAAACGTAGGAATGAGTTGCGACATCTCGTTTTAAGAAGCATTAGAACTCTATTGCTACGATACGCAGACATCTGCAAACGCTATTTCCTAGCATGGAAGTGTCGCATTTACATTCATTTGAAGTGAATACGAGGTATACATGACACTTCGAAATGAATATTATACCTTATCATGAAACATAGAACAGTAATGCGATATCACGTTTTAGTAAGCATTGGATCTCTATTGCTGCGATACGTAGACATCTGCAAACGCTATTTCCTAGCATGGAAGTGTCGCGTTTACATTCTTTTGAAGTGAATACGAGGTATACATGACACTTCGCAATGAATATTATACCTTATCGTGAAACATAGAAGAGATATGCGATATCGCGTTTTAGGAAGCATTGGAACTCTATTGCTGCGATACGTAGACATCTGCAACCGCTATTTCCTAGCATGGAAGTGTCGCATTTACATTCTTTTGAAGTGAATACGAGGTATACATGACACTTCGCAATGAATATTATATCTTATCATGAAACATAGCAGTGAGATGCGATATCGCGTTTTAAGAAGCATTAGTACTCTATTGCTGCGATACGCAGACATCTGCAAACGCTATTTCCTAGCATGGAAGTGTCGCATTTACATTCATTTCAAGTGAATACGAGGTATACATGACGCTTCGCAATGAATATTATACCTTATCATGAAGCATAGCAGTGAGATGCGATATCGCGTTTTAGGAAGCATTAGAACTCTATTGCTACGATACGTAGACATCTGCAAACGCAATTTTCCAAGCATGGAAGTGTCGCATTTACATTCATTTGAAGTGAATACGTGGTATACATGACACTTCGTAATGAATATTATACCTTATCATGAAACATAGAAGAGTGATGCGATATCGCGTTTTAGGAAGCATTGGATCTCTATTGCTGCGATACGTAGACATCTGCAAACGCTATTTCCTAGCATGGAAGTGTCGCATTTACATTCTTTTGAAGTGAATACGAGGTATACATGACACTTCGCAATGAATATTATATCTTATCATGAAACATAGGAATGAGGTGCTATATCGCGTTTTGAGAAGCATTAGAACTCTATTGCTACGATACGTAGACATCTGCAAACGCTATTTCCTAGCATGGAAGTGTCGCATTTACATTCTTTTGAAGTGAATACGAGGTATACATGACACTTCGCAATGAATATTATACCTTATCATGAAACATAGGAATGAGTTGCGACATCTCGTTTTAAGAAGCATTAGAACCCTATTGCTACGATACGCAGACATCTGCAAACGCTATTTCCTAGCATGGAAGTGTCGCATTTACATTCATTTGAAGTGAATACGAGGTATACATGACACTTCGTAATGAATATTATACCATATCATGAAACATAGAAGAGTGATGCGATATCGCGTTTTAGGAAGCATTGGAACTCTATTGCTGCGATACGTAGACATCTGCAAACGCTATTTCCTAGCACGGAAGTGTCGCATTTACATTCTTTTGATGTGAATACGAGATATACATGACACTTCGCAATGAATATTATATCTTCTAATGAAACATAGCAGTGAGATGCGATATCGCGTTTTAAGAAGCAATAGAAATCTATTGCTACGATACGTAGACATCTGCAAACGCTATTTCCTAGCATGGAAGTGTCGCATTTACATTCATTTGAAGTGAATACGAGGTATACATGACGCTTCGCAATGAATATTATACCTTATCATGAAACATAGAACAGTAATGCGATATCGCGTTTTAGGAAGCACTGGATCTCTATTGCTGCGATACGTAGACATCTGCAAACGCTATTTCCTAGCATGGAAGTGTCGCATTTACATTCTTTTGAAGTGAATACGAGGTATACATGACACTTCGCAATGAATATTATACCTTATCGTGAAACATAGAAGAGATATGCGATATCGCGTTTTAGGAAGCATTGGAACTCTATTGCTGCGACACGTAGACATCTGCAAACGCTATTTCCTAGCATGGAAGTGTCGCATTTACATTCCTTTGAAGTGAATACGAGGTATACATGACACTTCGCAATGAATATTATATCTTATCATGAAACATAGCAGTGAGATGCGATATCGCGTTTTAAGAAGCATTAGTACTCTATTGCTACGATACGTAGACATCTGCAAACGCTATTTCCTAGCATGGAAGTGTCGCATTTACATTCATTTGAAGTGAATACGAGGTATACATGACACTTCGTAATGAATATTATACCATATCATGAAACATAGAAGAGTGATGCGATATCGCGTTTTAGGAAGCATTGGAACTCTATTGCTGCGATACGTAGACATCTGCAAACGCTATTTCCTAGCATGGAAGTGTCGCATTTACATTCTTTTGATGTGAATACGAGATATACATGACACTTCGCAATGAATATTATATCTTCTAATGAAACATAGCAGTGAGATGCGATATCGCGTTTTAAGAAGCATTAGAAATCTATTGCTACGATACGTAGACATCTGCAAACGCTATTTCCTAGCATGGAAGTGTCGCATTTACATTCATTTGAAGTGAATACGAGGTATACATGACGCTTCGCAATGAATATTATACCTTATCATGAAACATAGGAGAGAGATGCGATATCGCGTTTTAGGAAGCATTGGAACTCTATTGCTGCGATACGTAGACATCTGCAAACGCTATTTCCTAGCATGGAAGTGTCGCATTTACATTCTTTTGATGTGAATACGAGATATACATGACACTTCGCAATGAATATTATATCTTATCATGAAACATAGAAGTGAGATGCGATATCGCGTTCTAAGAAGCACTAGAACTCTATTGCTACGATACGTAGACATCTGCAAACGCTATTTCCTAGGATGGAAGGGTCGCATTTACATTCTTTTGAAGTGAGTACGAGGTATACATAACACTCCATAATGAATATTATATCTTCTCATGAAACATAGCAGTGAGATGCGATATCGCGTTTTAAGAAGCATTAGAACTCTATTACTACGATACGTAGACATCTGCAAACGCTATTTCCTAGCATGGAAGTGTCGCATTTACATTCATTTGAAGTGAATACGAGGTATACATGACGCTTCGCAATGAATATTATACCTTATCATGAAACATAGCAGTGAGATGCGATATCGCGTTTTAGAAAGCATTGGATCTCTATTGCTGCGATACGTAGACATCTGCAAACGCTATTTCCTAGCATGGAAGTGTCGCATTTACATTCTTTTGAAGTGAATACGAGGTATACATGACACTTCGCAATGAATATTATATCTTATCATGAAACATAGGAATGAGTTGCGACATCTCGTTTTAAGAAGCATTAGAACTCTATTGCTACGATACGCAGACATCTGCAAACGCTATTTCCTAGCATGGAAGTGTCGCATTTACATTCATTTGAAGTGAATACGAGGTATACATGACACTTCGAAATGAATATTATACCTTATCATGAAACATAGAACAGTAATGCGATATCGCGTTTTAGGAAGCATTGGATCTCTATTGCTGCGATACGTAGACATCTGCAAACGCTATTTCCTAGCATGGAAGTGTCGCATTTACATTCTTTTGAAGTGAATATGAGGTATACATGACACTTCGCAATGAATATTATATCTTCTAATGAAACATAGCAGTGAGATGCGATATCGCGTTTTAAGAAGCATTAGAAATCTATTGCTACGATACGTAGACATCTGCAAACGCTATTTCCTAGCATGGATGTGTCGCATTTACATTCATTTGAAGTGAATACGAGGTATACATGACGCTTCGCAATGAATATTATACCTTATCATGAAACATAGAAGAGAGATGCGATATCGCGTTTTAGGAAGCATTGGAACTCTATTGCTGCGATACGTAGACATCTGCAAACGCTATTTCCTAGCATGGAAGTGTCGCATTTACATTCTTTTGATGTGAGTACGAGATATACATGACACTTCGCAATGAATATTATATCTTATCATGAAACATAGAAGTGAGATGCGATATCGCGTTCTAAGAAGAACTAGAACTCTATTGCTACGATACGTAGACATCTGCAATCGCTATTTCCTAGGATGGAAGGGTCCGCATCTACATTCTTTTGAAGTGAGTACGAGGTATACATAACACTCCATAATGAATATTATATCTTCTCATGAAACATAGCAGTGAGATGCGATATCGCGTTTTAAGAAGCATTAGAACTCTATTGCTACGATACGTAGACATCTGCAAACGCTACTTCCTAGCATGGAAGTGTCGCATTTACATTCTTTTGAAGTGAATACGAGGTATACATGACACTTCGCAATGAATATTATACCTTATCGTGAAACATAGAAGAGATATGCGATATCGCGTTTTAGGAAGCATTGGATCTCTATTGCTGCGATACGTAGACATCTGCAAACGCTATTTCCTAGCATGGAAGTGTCGCATTTGCATTCTTTTGAAGTGAATACGAGGTATACATGACACTTCGCAATGAATATTATATCTTATCATGAAACATAGAAGTGAGATGCGATATCGCGTTCTAAGAAGCATTAGAACTCTATTGCTACGATACGTAGACATCTGCAAACGCTATTTCCTAGCATGGAAGTGTCGCATTTACATTCATTTGAAGTGAATACGAGGTATACATGACGCTTCGCAATGAATATTATACCTTATCATGAAACATAGCAGTGAGATGCGATATCGCGTTTTAGGAAGCATTAGAACTCTATTGCTACGATACGTAGGCATCTGCAAACGCAATTTTCCTAGCATGGAAGTGTCGCATTTACATTCATTTGAAGTGAATACGTGGTATATATGACACTTCGTAATGAATGTTATACCTTATCATGAAACATAGAAGAGTGATGCGATATCGCGTTTTAGGAAGCATTGGATCTCTATTGCTGCGATACGTAGACATCTGCAAACGCTATTTCCTAGCATGGAAGTGTCGCATTTACATTCTTTTGAAGTGAATACGAGGTATACATGACACTTCGCAATGAATATTATATCTTATCATGAAACATAGGAATGAGGTGCTATATCGCGTTTTGAGAAGCATTAGAACTCTATTGCTACGATACGTAGACATCTGCAAACGCTATTTCCTAGCATGGAAGTGTCGCATTTACATTCTTTTGAAGTGAATACGAGGTATACATGACACTTCGCAATGAATATTATATCTTATCATGAAACATAGGAATGATTTGCGACATCTCGTTTTAAGAAGCATTGGAACTCTATTGCTGCGATACGCAGACATCTGCAAACGCTATTTCCTAGCATGGAAGTGTCGCATTTACATTCATTTGAAGTGAATAGGAGGTATACATGACACTTCGAAATGAATATTATACCTTATCATGAAACATAGCAGTGAGATGCGATATCGCGTTTTAGGAAGCATTGGATCTCTATTGCTGCGATACGTAGACATCTGCAAACGCTATTTCCTAGCATGGAAGTGTCGCATTTACATTCATTTGAAGTGAATACGAGGTATACATGACACTTCGCAATGAATATTATATCTTATCATGAAACATAGGAATGAGTTGCGACATCTCGTTTTAAGAAGCATTAGAACTCTATTGCTACGATACGTAGACATCTGCAAACGCTATTTCCTAGCATGGAAGTGTCGCATTTACATTCATTTGAAGTGAATACGAGGTATACATGACACTTCGAAATGAATATTATACCTTATCATGAAACATAGAACAGTAATGCGATATCGCGTTTTAGGAAGCATTGGATCTCTATTATTGCGATACGTAGACATCTGCAAAACGCTATTTCCTAGCATGGAAGTGTCGCATTTACATTCTTTTGAAGTGAATATGAGGTATACATGACACATCGCAATGAATATTATATCTTATCATGAAACATAGAAGTGAGATGCGATATCGCGTTCTAAGAAGCATTAGAACTCTATTGCTGCGATACGTAGACATCTGCAAACGCTATTTCCTAGCATGGAAGTGTCGCATTTACATTCTTTTGATGTGAATACGAGATATACATGACACTTCGCAATGAATATTATATCTTATCATGAAACATAGAAGTGAGATGCGATATCGCGTTCTAAGAAGCACTAGAACTCTATTGCTACGATACGTAGACATCTGCAAACGCTATTTCCTAGGATGGAAGGGTCGCATTTACATTCTTTTGAAGTGAGTACGAGGTATACATAACAGTCCATAATGAGTATTATATCTTCTCATGAAACATAGCAGTGAGATGCGATATCGCGTTTTAAGAAGCATTAGAACTCTATTGCTACGATACGTAGACATCTGCAAACGCTATTTCCTAGCATGGAAGTGTCGCATTTACATTCATTTGAAGTGAATACGAGGTATACATGACGCTTCGCAATGAATATTATACCTTGTCATGAAACATAGCAGTGAGATGCGATATCGCGTTTTAGGAAGCATTAGAACTCTATTGCTACGATACGTAGACATCTGCAAACGCAATTTTCCTAGCATGGAAGTGCCGCATTTACATTCATTTGAAGTGAATACGTGGTATACGTGACACTTCGTAATGAATATTATACCTTATCATGAAACATAGAAGAGTGATGCGATATCGCGTTTTAGGAAGCATTGGATCTCTATTGCTGCGATACGTAGACATCTGCAAACGCTATTTCCTAGCATGGAAGTCTCGCATTTACATTCTTTTGAAGTGAATACGAGGTATACATGACACTTCGCAATGAATATTATATCTTATCATGAAACATAGGAATGAGTTGCGACATCTCGTTTTAAGAAGCATTAGAACTCTATTGCTACGATACGTAGACATCTGCAAACGCTATTTCCTAGCATGGAAGTGTCGCATTTACATTCATTTGAAGTGAATACGAGGTATACATGACGCTTCGCAATGAATATTATACCTTGTCATGAAACATAGCAGTGAGATGCGATATCGCGTTTTAGGAAGCATTAGAACTCTATTGCTACGATACGTAGACATCTGCAAACGCAATTTTCCTAGCATGGAAGTGTCGCATTTACATTCTTTTGAAGTGAATACGAGGTATACATGACACTTCGCAATGAATATTATACCTTATCGTGAAACATAGAAGAGATATGCGATATCGCGTTTTAGGAAGCATTGGAACTCTATTGCTGCGATACGTAGACATCTGCAAACGCTATTTCCTAGCATGGAAGTGTCGCATTTACATTCTTTTGAACTGAATACGAGGTATACATGACACTTCGCAATGAATATTATATCTTATCATGAAACATAGCAGTGAGATGCGATATCGCGTTTTAAGAAGCATTAGTACTCTATTGCTACGATACGCAGACATCTGCAAACGCTATTTCCTAGCATGGAAGTGTCGCATTTACATTCATTTGAAGTGAGTACGAGGTATACATAACACTCCATAATGAATATTATATCTTCTCATGAAACATAGCAGTGAGATGCGATATCGCGTTTTAAGAAGCATTAGAACTCTATTGCTACGATACGTAGACATCTGCAAACGCTACTTCCTAGCATGGAAGTGTCGCATTTACATTCTTTTGAAGTGAATACGAGGTATACATGACACTTCGCAATGAATATTATACCTTATCGTGAAACATAGAAGAGATATGCGATATCGCGTTTTAGGAAACATTGGATCTCTATTGCTGCGATACGTAGACATCTGCAAACGCTATTTCCTAGCATGGAAGTGTCGCATTTACATTCTTTTGAAGTGAATACGAGGTATACATGACACTTCGCAATGAATATTATACCTTATCGTGAAACATAGAAGAGATATGCGATATCGCGTTTTAGGAAGCATTGGAACACTATTGCTGCGATACGTAGACATCTGCAAACGCTATTTCCTAGCATGGAAGTGTCGCATTTACATTCTTTTGAAGTGAATACGAGGTATACATGACACTTCGCAATGAATATTATATCTTATCATGAAACATAGCAGTGAGATGCGATATCGCGTTTTAAGAAGCATTAGTACTCTATTGCTACGATACGCAGACATCTGCAAACGCTATTTCCTAGCATGGAAGTGTCGCACTTACATTCATTTGCAGTGAATACGAGGTATACATGACGCTTCGCAATGAATATTATACCTTATCATGAAACATAGCAGTGAGATGCGATATCGCGTTTTAGGAAGCATTAGAACTCTATTGCTACGATACGTAGACATCTGCAAACAAAATTTTCCTAGCATGGAAGTGACGCATTTACATTCATTTGAAGTGAATACGTGGTATACATGACACTACGTAATGAATATTATACCTTATCATGAAACATAGAAGAGTGATGCGATATCGCGTTTTAGGAAGCATTGGATCTCTATTGCTGCGATACGTAGACATCTGCAAACGCTATTTCCTAGCATGGAAGTGTCGCATTTACATTCTTTTGAAGTGAATACGAGGTATACGTGACACTTCGCAATGAATATTATATCTTATCATGAAACATAGGAATGAGGTGCTATATCGGGTTTTGAGAAGCATCAGAACTCTATTGCTACGATACGTAGACATCTGCAAACGCTATTTCCTAGCATGGAAGTGTCGCATTTACATTCTTTTGAAGTGAATATGAGGTATACATGACACTTCGCAATGAATATTATATCTTATCATGAAACATAGAACTGAGATGCGATATCGCGTTCTAAGAAGCACTAGAACTCTATTGCTACGATACGTAGACATCTGCAAACGCTATTTCCTAGGATGGAAGGGTCGCATTTACATTCTTTTGAAGTGAGTACGAGGTATACATAACACTCCATAATGAATATTATATCTTCTCATGAAACATAGCCGTGAGATGCGATATCGCGTTTTAAGAAGCATTAGAACTCTATTGCTACGATACGTAGACATCTGCAAACGCTATTTCCTAGCATGGAAGTGTCGCATTTACATTCATTTGAAGTGAATACGTGGTATACATGACACTTCGTAATGAATATTATACCTTATCATGAAACATAGAAGAGTGATGCGATATCGCGTCTTAGGAAGCATTGGATCTCTATTGCTGCGATACGTAGACATCTGCAAACGCTATTTCCTAGCATGGAAGTGACGCATTTACATTCTTTTGAAGTGAATACGAGGTATACATGACACTTTGCAATGAATATTATATCTTATCATGAAACATAGGAATGAGGTGCTATATCGCGTTTTGAGAAGCATTAGAACTCTATTGCTACGATACGTAGACATCTGCAAACGCTATTTCCTAGCATGGAAGTGTCGCATTTACATTCTTTTGAAGTGAATACGAGGTATACATGACACTTCGCAATGAATATTATATCTTATCATGAAACATAGGAATGTGTTGCGACATCTCGTTCTAAGAAGCATTAGAACTCTATTGCTGCGATACGCAGACATCTGCAAACGCTATTTCCTAGCATGGAAGTGTCGCATTTACATTCATTTGAAGTGAATACGAGGTATATAGGACACTTCGCAATGAATATTATATCTTATCATGAAACATAGGAATGAGGTGCTATATCGCGTTTTGAGAAGCATTAGAACTCTATTGCTACGATACGTAGACATCTGCAAACGCCACTTCCTAGCATGGAAGTGTCGCATTTACATTCTTTTGAAGTGAATACGAGGTATACATGACACTTCGCAATGAATATTATATCTTATCATGAAACATAGGAATGAGTTGCGACATCTCGTTTTAAGAAGCATTAGAACTCTATTGCTGCGATACGCAGACATCTGCAAACGCTATTTCCTAGCATGGAAGTGTCGCATTTACATTCATTTGAAGTGAATACGAGGTATACAGGACACTTCGCAATGAATATTATATCTTATCATGAAACATAGAAGTGTGATGCGATATCGCATTTTAAGAAGCATTAGAACCCTATTGCTACGATACGTAGACATCTGCAAACGCCACTTCCTAGCATGGAAGTGTCGCATTTACATTCTTTTGAAGTGAATACTAGGTATACATGACACTTCGCAATGAATATTATATCTTATCGTGAAACATAGAAGAGAGATGCGATATCGCGTTTTAGGAAGCATTGGAACTCTATTGCTGCGATACGTAGACATCTGCAAACGCTATTTCCTAGCATGGAAGTGTCGCATTTACATTCTTTTGAAGTGAATATGAGGTATACATGACACTTCGCAATGAATATTATACCTTATCGTGAAACATAGAAGAGATATGCGATATCGATTTTTAGGAAGCATTGGAACTCTATTGCTGCGATACGTAGACATCTGCAAACGCTATTTCCTAGCATGGAAGTGTCTTATTTACGTTCTTTTGAAGTGAATACGAGGTATACATGACACTTCGCAATGAATATTATATCTTATCAAGAATCATAGATGTGAGATGCGATATCGCGTTTTAAGAAGCATTAGAACTCTATTGCTACGATACGTAGACATCTGCAAAACGCTATTTCCTAGCATGGAAGTGTCGCATTTACATTCTTTTGAAGTTAATATGAGGTATACATGACACTTCGCAATGAATATTATATCTTATCATGAAACATAGAAGTGAGATGCGATATCGCGTTCTAAGAAGCATTAGAACTCTATTGCTACGATACGTAGACATCTGCAAACGCTATTTCCTAGCATGGAAGTGTCGCATTTACATTCATTTGAAGTGAATACGAGGTATACATGACGCTTCGCAATGAATATTATACCTTATCATGAAACATAGCAGTGAGATGCGATATCGCGTTTTAGGAAGCATTAGAACTCTATTGCTACGATACGTAGGCATCTGCAAACGCAATTTTCCTAGCATGGAAGTGTCGCATTTACATTCATTTGAAGTGAATACGTGGTATATATGACACTTCGTAATGAATGTTATACCTTATCATGAAACATAGAAGAGTGATGCGATATCGCGTTTTAGGAAGCATTGGATCTCTATTGCTGCGATACGTAGACATCTGCAAACGCTATTTCCTAGCATGGAAGTGTCGCATTTACATTCTTTTGAAGTGAATACGAGGTATACATGACACTTCGCAATGAATATTATATCTTATCATGAAACATAGGAATGAGGTGCTATATCGCGTTTTGAGAAGCATTAGAACTCTATTGCTACGATACGTAGACATCTGCAAACGCTATTTCCTAGCATGGAAGTGTCGCATTTACATTCTTTTGAAGTGAATACGAGGTATACATGACACTTCGCAATGAATATTATATCTTATCATGAAACATAGGAATGAGTTGCGACATCTCGTTTTAAGAAGCATTGGAACTCTATTGCTGCGATACGCAGACATCTGCAAACGCTATTTCCTAGCATGGAAGTGTCGCATTTACATTCATTTGAAGTGAATAGGAGGTATACATGACACTTCGAAATGAATATTATACCTTATCATGAAACATAGAACAGTAATGCGATATCGCGTTTTAGGAAGCATTGGATCTCTATTGCTGCGATACGTAGACATCTGCAAACGCTATTTCCTAGCATGGAAGTGTCGCATTTACATTCTTTTGAAGTGAATACGAGGTATACATGACACTTCGCAATGAATATTATACCTTATCGTGAAACATAGAAGAGATATGCGATATCGCGTTTTAGGAAGCATTGGAACTCTATTGCTGCGATACGTAGACATCTGCAAACACTATTTCCTAGCATGGAAGTGTCGCATTTACATTCTTTTGAAGTGAATACGAGGTATACATGACACTTCGCAATGAATATTATATCTTCTAATGAAACATAGCAGTGAGATGCGATATCGCGTTTTAAGAAGCATTAGAAATCTAGTGCTACGATACGTAGACATCTGCAAACGCTATTTCCTAGCATGGAAGTGTCGCATTTACATTCATTTGAAGTGAATACGAGGTATACATGACGCTTCGCAATGAATATTATACCTTATCATGAAACATAGCAGTGAGATGCGATATCGCGTTTTAGGAAGCATTGGATCTCTATTGCTGCGATACGTAGACATCTGCAAACGTCTTTTCCTAGCATGGAAGTGTCGCATTTACATTCATTTGAAGTGAATACGAGGTATACATGACACTTCGCAATGAATGTTATACCTTATCATGAAACATAGAAGAGTGATGCGATATCGCGTTTTTGGAAGCATTGGAACTCTATTGCTGCGATACGTAGACATCTGCAAACGCTATTTCCTAGCATGGAAGTGTCGCATTTACATTCTTTTGATGTGAATACGAGATATACATGACACTTCGCAATGAATATTATATCTTCTAATGAAACATAGCAGTGAGATGCGATATCGCGTTTTAAGAAGCATTAGAAATCTATTGCTACGATACGTAGACATCTGCAAACGCTATTTCCTAGCATGGAAGTGTCGCATTTACATTCATTTGAAGTGAATACGTGGTATACATGACACTTCGTAATGAATATTATACCTTATCATGAAACATAGAAGAGTGATGCGATATCGCGTTTTAGGAAGCATTGGATCTCTATTGCTGCGATACGTAGACATCTGCAAACGCTATTTCCTAGCATGGAAGTGTCGCATTTACATTCTTTTGAAGTGAATACGAGGTATACATGACACTTCGCAATGAATATTATATCTTATCATGAAACATAGGAATGAGGTGCTATATCGGGTTTTGAGAAGCATTAGAACTCTATTGCTACGATACGTAGACATCTGCAAACGCTATTTCCTAGCATGGAAGTGTCCCATTTACATTCTTTTGAAGTGAATACGAGGTATACTTGACACTTCGCAATGAATATTATATCTTATCATGAAACATAGCAGTGAGATGCGATATCGCGTTTTAAGAAGCATTAGTACTCTATTGCTACGATACGTAGACATCTGCAAACGCTATTTCCTAGCATGGAAGTGTCGCATTTACATTCTTTTGATGTGAGTACGAGATATACATGACACTTCGCAATGAATATTATATCTTATCATGAAACTTAGAAGTGGGATGCGATATCGCGTTCTAAGAAGCACTAGAACTCTATTGCTACGATACGTAGACATCTGCAAACGCTATTTCCTAGGATGGAAGGGTCGCATCTACATTCTTTTGAAGTGAGTACGAGGTATACATAACACTCCATAATGAATATTATATCTTCTCATGAAACATAGCAGTGAGATGCGATATCGCGTTTTAAGAAGCACTAGAACTCTATTGCTACGATACGTAGACATCTGCAAACGCTACTTCCTAGCATGGAAGTGTCGCATTTACATTCTTTTGAAGTGAATACGAGGTATACATGACACTTCGCAATGAATATTATACCTTATCGTGAAACATAGAAGAGATATGCGATATCGCGTTTTAGGAAGCATTGGATCTCTATTGCTGCGATACGTAGACATCTGCAAACGCTATTTCCTAGCATGGAAGTGTCGCATTTACATTCTTTTGAAGTGAATACGAGGTATACATGACACTTCGCAATGAATATTATACCTTATCGTGAAACATAGAAGAGATATGCGATATCGCGTTTTAGGAAGCATTGGAACACTATTGCTGCGATACGTAGACATCTGCAAACGCTATTTCCTAGCATGGAAGTGTCGCATTTACATTCTTTTGAAGTGAATACGAGGTATACATGACACTTCGCAATGAATATTATATCTTATCATGAAACATAGCAGTGAGATGCGATATCGCGTTTTAAGAAGCATTAGTACTCTATTGCTACGATACGCAGACATCTGCAAACGCTATTTCCTAGCATGGAAGTGTCGCACTTACATTCATTTGAAGTGAATACGAGGTATACATGACGCTTCGCAATGAATATTATACCTTATCATGAAACATAGCAGTGAGATGCGATATCGCGTTTTAGGAAGCATTAGAACTCTATTGCTACGATACGTAGACATCTGCAAACAAAATTTTCCTAGCATGGAAGTGTCGCATTTACATTCATTTGAAGTGAATACGTGGTATACATGACACTACGTAATGAATATTATACCTTATCATGAAACATAGAAGAGTGATGCGATATCGCGTTTTAGGAAGCATTGGATCTCTATTGCTGCGATACGTAGACATCTGCAAACGCTATTTCCTAGCATGGAAGTGTCGCATTTACATTCTTTTGAAGTGAATACGAGGTATACATGACACTTCGCAATGAATATTATATCTTATCATGAAACATAGGAATGAGGTGCTATATCGGGTTTTGAGAAGCATCAGAACTCTATTGCTACGATACGTAGACATCTGCAAACGCTATTTCCTAGCATGGAAGTGTCGCATTTACATTCTTTTGAAGTGAATATGAGGTATACATGACACTTCGCAATGAATATTATATCTTATCATGAAACATAGAACTGAGATGCGATATCGCGTTCTAAGAAGCACTAGCACTCTATTGCTACGATACGTAGACATCTGCAAACGCTATTTCCTAGGATGGAAGGGTCGCATTTACATTCTTTTGAAGTGAGTACGAGGTATACATAACACTCCATAATGAATATTATATCTTCTCATGAAACATAGCAGTGAGATGCGATATCGCGTTTTAAGAAGCATTAGAACTCTATTGCTACGATACGTAGACATCTGCAAACGCTATTTCCTAGCATGGAAGTGTCGCATTTACATTCATTTGAAGTGAATACGAGGTATACATGACGCTTCGCAATGAATATTATACCTTATCATGAAACATAGCAGTGAGATGCGATATCGCGTTTTAGGAAGCATTAGAACTCTATTGCTACGATACGTAGACATCTGCAAACGCAATTTTCCTAGCATGGAAGTGTCGCATTTACATTCATTTGAAGTGAATACGAGGTATACAGGACACTTCGCAATGAATATTATATCTTATCATGAAACATAGAAGTGTGATGCGATATCGCATTTTAAGAAGCATTAGAACCCTATTGCTACGATACGTAGACATCTGCAAACGCCACTTCCTAGCATGGAAGTGTCGCATTTACATTCTTTTGAAGTGAATACTAGGTATACATGACACTTCGCAATGAATATTATATCTTATCGTGAAACATAGAAGAGAGATGCGATATCGCGTTTTAGGAAGCATTGGAACTCTATTGCTGCGATACGTAGACATCTGCAAACGCTATTTCCTAGCATGGAAGTGTCGCATTTACATTCTTTTGAAGTGAATATGAGGTATACATGACACTTCGCAATGAATATTATACCTTATCGTGAAACATAGAAGAGATATGCGATATCGATTTTTAGGAAGCATTGGAACTCTATTGCTGCGATACGTAGACATCTGCAAACGCTATTTCCTAGCATGGAAGTGTCTTATTTACGTTCTTTTGAAGTGAGTACGAGGTATACATGACACTTCGCAATGAATATTATATCTTATCAAGAATCATAGATGTGAGATGCGATATCGCGTTTTAAGAAGCATTAGAACTCTATTGCTACGATACGTAGACATCTGCAAAACGCTATTTCCTAGCATGGAAGTGTCGCATTTACATTCTTTTGAAGTGAATATGAGGTATACATGACACTTCGCAATGAATATTATATCTTATCATGAAACATAGAAGTGAGATGCGATATCGCGTTTTAAGAAGCATTAGAACTCTATTGCTACGATACGTAGACATCTGCAAACGCTATTTCCTAGCATGGAAGTGTCGCATTTACATTCATTTGAAGTGAATACGAGGTATACATGACGCTTCGCAATGAATATTATACCTTATCATGAAACATAGCAGTGAGATGCGATATCGCGTTTTAGGAAGCATTAGAACTCTATTGCTACGATACGTAGGCATCTGCAAACGCAATTTTCCTAGCATGGAAGTGTCGCATTTACATTCATTTGAAGTGAATACGTGGTATATATGACACTTCGTAATGAATGTTATACCTTATCATGAAACATAGAAGAGTGATGCGATATCGCGTTTTAGGAAGCATTGGATCTCTATTGCTGCGATACGTAGACATCTGCAAACGCTATTTCCTAGCATGGAAGTGTCGCATTTACATTCTTTTGAAGTGAATACGAGGTATACATGACACTTCGCAATGAATATTATATCTTATCATGAAACATAGGAATGAGGTGCTATATCGCGTTTTGAGAAGCATTAGAACTCTATTGCTACGATACGTAGACATCTGCAAACGCTATTTCCTAGCATGGAAGTGTCGCATTTACATTCTCTTGAAGTGAATACGAGGTATACATGACACTTCGCAATGAATATTATATCTTCTAATGAAACATAGCAGTGAGATGCGATATCGCGTTTTAAGAAGCATTAGAAATCTAGTGCTACGATACGTAGACATCTGCAAACGCTATTTCCTAGCATGGAAGTGTCGCATTTACATTCATTTGAAGTGAATACGAGGTATACATGACGCTTCGCAATGAATATTATACCTTATCATGAAACATAGCAGTGAGATGCGATATCGCGTTTTAGGAAGCATTGGATCTCTATTGCTGCGATACGTAGACATCTGCAAACGCTATTTCCTAGCATGGAAGTGTCGCATTTACATTCATTTGAAGTGAATACGAGGTATACATGACACTTCGCAATGAATGTTATACCTTATCATGAAACATAGAAGAGTGATGCGATATCGCGTTTTAGGAAGCATTGGAACTCTATTGCTGCGATACGTAGACATCTGCAAACGCTATTTCCTAGCATGGAAGTGTCGCATTTACATTCTTTTGATGTGAATTCGAGATCTACATGACACTTCGCAATGAATATTATATCTTCTAATGAAACATAGCAGTGAGATGCGATATCGCGTTTTAAGAAGCATTAGAAATCTATTGCTACGATACGTAGACATCTGCAAACGCTATTTCCTAGCATGGAAGTGTCGCATTTACATTCATTTGAAGTGAATACGTGGTATACATGACACTTCGTAATGAATATTATACCTTATCATGAAACATAGAAGAGTGATGCGATATCGCGTTTTAGGAAGCATTGGATCTCTATTGCTGCGATACGTAGACATCTGCAAACGCTATTTCCTAGCATGGAAGTGTCGCATTTACACTCTTTTGAAGTGAATACGAGGTATACATGACACTTCGCAATGAATATTATATCTTATCATGAAACATAGGAATGAGGTGCTATATCGGGTTTTGAGAAGCATTAGAACTCTATTGCTACGATACGTAGACATCTGCAAACGCTATTTCCTAGCATGGAAGTGTCCCATTTACACTCTTTTGAAGTGAATACGAGGTATACTTGACACTTCGCAATGAATATTATATCTTATCATGAAACATAGCAGTGAGATGCGATATCGCGTTTTAAGAAGCATTAGTACTCTATTGCTACGATACGTAGACATCTGCAAACGCTATTTCCTAGCATGGAAGTGTCGCATTTACATTCTTTTGATGTGAGTACGAGATATACATGACACTTCGCAATGAATATTATATCTTATCATGAAACTTAGAAGTGGGATGCGATATCGCGTTCTAAGAAGCACTAGAACTCTATTGCTACGATACGTAGACATCTGCAAACGCTATTTCCTAGGATGGAAGGGTCGCATCTACATTCTTTTGAAGTGAGTACGAGGTATACATAACACTCCATAATGAATATTATAACTTCTCATGAAACATAGCAGTGAGATGCGATATCGCGTTTTAAGAAGCATTAGAACTCTATTGCTACGATACGTAGACATCTGCAAACGCTACTTCCTAGCATGGAAGTGTCGCATTTACATTCTTTTGAAGTGAATACGAGGTATACATGACACTTCGCAATGAATATTATACCTTATCGTGAAACATAGAAGAGATATGCGATATCGCGTTTTAGGAAGCATTGGATCTCTATTGCTGCGATACGTAGACATCTGCAAACGCTATTTCCTAGCATGGAAGTGTCGCATTTACATTCTTTTGAAGTGAATACGAGGTATAAATGACACTTCGCAATGAATATTATACCTTATCGTGAAACATAGAAGAGATATGCGATATCGCGTTTTAGGAAGCATTGGAACTCTATTGCTGCGATACGTAGACATCTGCAAACGCTATTTCCTAGCATGGAAGTGTCGCATTTACATTCTTTTGAAGTGAATATGAGGTATACATGACACTTCGCAATGAATATTATACCTTATCGTGAAACATAGAAGAGATATGCGATATCGATTTTTAGGAAGCATTGGAACTCTATTGCTGCGATACGTAGACATCTGCAAACGCTATTTCCTAGCATGGAAGTGTCTTATTTACGTTCTTTTGAAGTGAATACGAGGTATACATGACACTTCGCAATGAATATTATATCTTATCAAGAATCATAGATGTGAGATGCGATATCGCGTTTTAAGAAGCATTAGAACTCTATTGCTACGATACGTAGACATCTGCAAAACGCTATTTCCTAGCATGGAAGTGTCGCATTTACATTCTTTTGAAGTGAATATGAGGTATACATGACACTTCGCAATGAATATTATATCTTATCATGAAACATAGAAGTGAGATGCGATATCGCGTTCTAAGAAGCATTAGAACTCTATTGCTACGATACGTAGACATCTGCAAACGCTATTTCCTAGCATGGAAGTGTCGCATTTACATTCATTTGAAGTGAATACGAGGTATACATGACGCTTCGCAATGAATATTATACCTTATCATGAAACATAGCAGTGAGATGCGATATCGCGTTTTAGGAAGCATTAGAACTCTATTGCTACGATACGTAGGCATCTGCAAACGCAATTTTCCTAGCATGGAAGTGTCGCATTTACATTCATTTGAAGTGAATACGTGGTATATATGACACTTCGTAATGAATGTTATACCTTATCATGAAACATAGAAGAGTGATGCGATATCGCGTTTTAGGAAGCATTGGATCTCTATTGCTGCGATACGTAGACATCTGCAAACGCTATTTCCTAGCATGGAAGTGTCGCATTTACATTCTTTTGAAGTGAATACGAGGTATACATGACACTTCGCAATGAATATTATATCTTATCATGAAACATAGGAATGAGGTGCTATATCGCGTTTTGAGAAGCATTAGAACTCTATTGCTACCATACGTAGACATCTGCAAACGCTATTTCCTAGCATGGAAGTGTCGCATTTACATTCTTTTGAAGTGAATACGAGGTATACATGACACTTCGCAATGAATATTATATCTTCTAATGAAACATAGCAGTGAGATGCGATATCGCGTTTTAAGAAGCATTAGAAATCTAGTGCTACGATACGTAGACATCTGCAAACGCTATTTCCTAGCATGGAAGTGTCGCATTTACATTCATTTGAAGTGAATACGAGGTATACATGACGCTTCGCAATGAATATTATACCTTATCATGAAACATAGCAGTGAGATGCGATATCGCGTTTTAGGAAGCATTGGATCTCTATTGCTGCGATACGTAGACATCTGCAAACGCTATTTCCTAGCATGGAAGTGTCGCATTTACATTCATTTGAAGTGAATACGAGGTATACATGACACTTCGCAATGAATGTTATACCTTATCATGAAACATAGAAGAGTGATGCGATATCGCGTTTTAGGAAGCATTGGAACTCTATTGCTGCGATACGTAGACATCTGCAAACGCTATTTCCTAGCATGGAAGTGTCGCATTTACATTCTTTTGATGTGAATTCGAGATATACATGACACTTCGCAATGAATATTATATCTTCTAATGAAACATAGCAGTGAGATGCGATATCGCGTTTTAAGAAGCATTAGAAATCTATTGCTACGATACGTAGACATCTGCAAACGCTATTTCCTAGCATGGAAGTGTCGCATTTACATTCATTTGAAGTGAATACGTGGTATACATGACACTTCGTAATGAATATTATACCTTATCATGAAACATAGAAGAGTGATGCGATATCGCGTTTTAGGAAGCATTGGATCTCTATTGCTGCGATACGTAGACATCTGCAAACGCTATTTCCTAGCATGGAAGTGTCGCATTTACATTCTTTTGAAGTGAATACGAGGTATACATGACACTTCGCAATGAATATTATATCTTATCATGAAACATAGGAATGAGGTGCTATATCGCGTTTTGAGAAGCATTAGAACTCTATTGCTACGATACGTAGACATCTGCAAACGCTATTTCCTAGCATGGAAGTGTCGCATTTACATTCTTTTGAAGTGAATACGAGGTATACATGACACTTCGCAATGAATATTATATCTTCTAATGAAACATAGCAGTGAGATGCGATATCGCGTTTTAAGAAGCATTAGAAATCTAGTGCTACGATACGTAGACATCTGCAAACGCTATTTCCTAGCATGGAAGTGTCGCATTTACATTCATTTGAAGTGAATACGAGGTATACATGACGCTTCGCAATGAATATTATACCTTATCATGAAACATAGCAGTGAGATGCGATATCGCGTTTTAGGAAGCATTGGATCTCTATTGCTGCGATACGTAGACATCTGCAAACGCTATTTCCTAGCATGGAAGTGTCGCATTTACATTCATTTGAAGTGAATACGAGGTATACATGACACTTCGCAATGAATGTTATACCTTATCATGAAACATAGAAGAGTGATGCGATATCGCGTTTTAGGAAGCATTGGAACTCTATTGCTGCGATACGTAGACATCTGCAAACGCTATTTCCTAGCATGGAAGTGTCGCATTTACATTCTTTTGATGTGAATTCGAGATATACATGACACTTCGCAATGAATATTATATCTTCTAATGAAACATAGCAGTGAGATGCGATATCGCGTTTTAAGAAGCATTAGAAATCTATTGCTACGATACGTAGACATCTGCAAACGCTATTTCCTAGCATGGAAGTGTCGCATTTACATTCATTTGAAGTGAATACGTGGTATACATGACACTTCGTAATGAATATTATACCTTATCATGAAACATAGAAGAGTGATGCGATATCGCGTTTTAGGAAGCATTGGATCTCTATTGCTGCGATACGTAGACATCTGCAAACGCTATTTCCTAGCATGGAAGTGTCGCATTTACATTCTTTTGAAGTGAATACGAGGTATACATGACACTTCGCAATGAATATTATATCTTATCATGAAACATAGGAATGAGGTGCTATATCGGGTTTTGAGAAGCATTAGAACTCTATTGCTACGATACGTAGACATCTGCAAACGCTATTTCCTAGCATGGAAGTGTCCCATTTACATTCTTTTGAAGTGAATACGAGGTATACTTGACACTTCGCAATGAATATTATATCTTATCATGAAACATAGCAGTGAGATGCGATATCGCGTTTTAAGAAGCATTAGTACTCTATTGCTACGATACGTAGACATCTGCAAACGCTATTTCCTAGCATGGAAGTGTCGCATTTACATTCTTTTGATGTGAGTACGAGATATACATGACACTTCGCAATGAATATTATATCTTATCATGAAACTTAGAAGTGGGATGCGATATCGCGTTCTAAGAAGCACTAGAACTCTATTGCTACGATACGTAGACATCTGCAAACGCTATTTCCTAGGATGGAAGGGTCGCATCTACATTCTTTTGAAGTGAGTACGAGGTATACATAACACTCCATAATGAATATTATATCTTCTCATGAAACATAGCAGTGAGATGCGATATCGCGTTTTAAGAAGCATTAGAACTCTATTGCTACGATACGTAGACATCTGCAAACGCTACTTCCTAGCATGGAAGTGTCGCATTTACATTCTTTTGAAGTGAATACGAGGTATACATGACACTTCGCAATGAATATTATACCTTATCGTGAAACATAGAAGAGATATGCGATATCGCGTTTTAGGAAGCATTGGATCTCTATTGCTGCGATACGTAGACATCTGCAAACGCTATTTCCTAGCATGGAAGTGTCGCATTTACATTCTTTTGAAGTGAATACGAGGTATACATGACACTTCGCAATGAATATTATACCTTATCGTGAAACATAGAAGAGATATGCGATATCGCGTTTTAGGAAGCATTGGAACACTATTGCTGCGATACGTAGACATCTGCAAACGCTATTTCCTAGCATGGAAGTGTCGCATTTACATTCTTTTGAAGTGAATACGAGGTATACATGACACTTCGCAATGAATATTATATCTTATCATGAAACATAGCAGTGAGATGCGATATCGCGTTTTAAGAAGCATTAGTACTCTATTGCTACGATACGCAGACATCTGCAAACGCTATTTCCTAGCATGGAAGTGTCGCACTTACATTCATTTGAAGTGAATACGAGGTATACATGACGCTTCGCAATGAATATTATACCTTATCATGAAACATAGCAGTGAGATGCGATATCGCGTTTTAGGAAGCATTAGAACTCTATTGCTACGATACGAAGACATCTGCAAACAAAATTTTCCTAGCATGGAAGTGTCGCATTTACATTCATTTGAAGTGAATACGTGGTATACATGACACTACGTAATGAATATTATACCTTATCATGAAACATAGAAAAGTGATGCGATATCGCGTTTTAGGAAGCATTGGATCTCTATTGCTGCGATACGTAGACATCTGCAAACGCTATTTCCTAGCATGGAAGTGTCGCATTTACATTCTTTTGAAGTGAATATGAGGTATACATGACACTTCGCAATGAATATTATATCTTATCATGAAACATAGAACTGAGATGCGATATCGCGTTCTAAGAAGCACTAGCACTCTATTGCTACGATACGTAGACATCTGCAAACGCTATTTCCTAGGATGGAAGGGTCGCATTTACATTCTTTTGAAGTGAGTACGAGGTATACATAACACTCCGTAATGAATATTATATCTTCTCATGAAACATAGCAGTGAGATGCGATATCGCGTTTTAAGAAGCATTAGAACTCTATTGGTACGATACGTAGACATCTGCAAACGCTATTTCCTAGCATGGAAGTGTCGCATTTACATTCATTTGAAGTGAATACGAGGTATACATGACGCTTCGCAATGAATATTATACCTTATCATGAAACATAGCAGTGAGATGCGATATCGCGTTTTAGGAAGCATTAGAACTCTATTGCTACGATACGTAGACATCTGCAAACGCAATTTTCCTAGCATGGAAGTGTCGCATTTACATTCATTTGAAGTGAATACGTGGTATACATGACACTTCGTAATGAATATTATACCTTATCATGAAACATAGAAGAGTGATGCGATATCGCGTCTTAGGAAGCATTGGATCTCTATTGCTGCGATACGTAGACATCTGCAAACGCTATTTCCTAGCATGGAAGTGACGCATTTACATTCTTTTGAAGTGAATACGAGGTATACATGACACTTTGCAATGATTATTATATCTTATCATGAAACATAGGAATGAGGTGCTATATCGCGTTTTGAGAAGCATTAGAACTCTATTGCTACGATACGTAGACATCTGCAAACGCTATTTCCTAGCATGGAAGTGTCGCATTTACATTCTTTTGAAGTGAATACGAGGTATACATGACACTTCGCAATGAATATTATATCTTATCATGAAACATAGGAATGAGTTGCGACATCTCGTTCTAAGAAGCATTAGAACTCTATTGCTGCGATACGCAGACATCTGCAAACGCTATTTCCTAGCATGGAAGTGTCGCATTTACATTCATTTGAAGTGAATACGAGGTATACAGGACACTTCGCAATGAATATTATATCTTATCATGAAACATAGGAATGAGGTGCTATATCGCGTTTTGAGAAGCATTAGAACTCTATTGCTACGATACGTAGACATCTGCAAACGCCACTTCCTAGCATGGAAGTGTCGCATTTACATTCTTTTGAAGTGAATACGAGGTATACATGACACTTCGCAATGAATATTATATCTTATCATGAAACATAGGAATGAGTTGCGACATCTCGTTTTAAGAAGCATTAGAACTCTATTGCTGCGATACGCAGACATCTGCAAACGCTATTTCCTAGCATGGAAGTGTCGCATTTACATTCTTTTGAAGTGAATATGAGGTATACATGACACTTCGCAATGAATATTATACCTTATCGTGAAACATAGAAGAGATATGCGATATCGATTTTTAGGAAGCATTGGAACTCTATTGCTGCGATACGTAGACATCTGCAAACGCTATTTCCTAGCATGGAAGTGTCTTATTTACGTTCTTTTGAAGTGAATACGAGGTATACATGACACTTCGCAATGAATATTATATCTTATCAAGAATCATAGATGTGAGATGCGATATCGCGTTTTAAGAAGCATTAGAACTCTATTGCTACGATACGTAGACATCTGCAAAACGCTATTTCCTAGCATGGAAGTGTCGCATTTACATTCTTTTGAAGTGAATATGAGGTATACATGACACTTCGCAATGAATATTATATCTTATCATGAAACATAGAAGTGAGATGCGATATCGCGTTCTAAGAAGCATTAGAACTCTATTGCTACGATACGTAGACATCTGCAAACGCTATTTCCTAGCATGGAAGTGTCGCATTTACATTCATTTGAAGTGAATACGAGGTATACATGACGCTTCGCAATGAATATTATACCTTATCATGAAACATAGCAGTGAGATGCGATATCGCGTT